>NC_045542.1:146157731-146457731 GCF_009769535.1 Thamnophis elegans | reverse complement strand
GTGAATATTTAAGTTTGGAGGATTAACAGTGGGCGAGACCGGGAAGAGAAAGAAAGACGGTTGGATTTGCCCTCCTCGTGGAAAAAAAAGGGGAAGAAGATTTTTGAGTCACGAGGGTTTGAATTATCTTTAAAACTCCGGTGAGGCGGATGCCGAGACATACTGATAGAGACAACAGAGGGGCGACATCTTGAAAACGAAAACTGAGCGGTGGGGGGGGGGGGAAAGTCATCTTTCTCCCTGCCTCTTTCTTTAGTTCACTGACAAGAAGAAGTGATTGATGGGTGAGCTTTGAAACGACTATCTTGAGCTCTGACCTCTCCTGTCTTTTGGCTCTCCACATTGAAATGTACTCTCCCTCCCTAGTGGACTCCTCTTAGATACTATAGAACTGTTCTACTGTATAGTACTGCTCTAAATTAACTATCTTTTTTTTCTTGGGTGTTCATCATAGTGGATCAATTTGATTAATGGATTAATAACTGATTATTCTCTGGTAGATCAAATTTCAACTGATTGCTTAATTGTTGAACAATATATTGAGATTTGGGTAACTGATATATTATTAACACTATTGACTAGATATTTAACTCATTGATTAATTAATTAATTAAGTATAAGTTATTTAAAAAGATTATAGATTAACGTAATAGAATTGTATAAATACTTTAGCAGCAATTAGAAGGTACTGGAACTACAGACCAAAGGGGGATAGCTGAATTAAATTAATACTAATGGCAACAAGAATAGCAACCTTAACTAAAGCAAAAAACAAAGTTTTCTATCCACTCCGGTGAGGGAAAGGTCGCCTGAGAGCAGGCTGACGGAAGATAAGACAGCCTCAATCTCACAAGGCCAGGAGGTAATGATAGGGGAAAAGAAAAAGATCGTACAGAATTACAACAAGAAACTATATGAACCGGATGAAAACAGTGGGAAGTGAATGCCTCCACTTGTGTGCTGGACCCATGCCCCTCCTGGCTGGTCGCAAACAGCAGGGAGGTGACACGGGGCTGGATCCAGACGATAGTTACCACCTCTCTCCAGGAGGAGTCCTTCCCGCCCCTCCTAAAGGCGGCAGTGGTGAGACCCCTCCTGAAGAAGCTGTCTCTGGATCCAGCCATTCTAAGTAACTACCGTCCAGTCTCCAACCTCCTCTTCGTTGGGAAGGTTGTTGAGAAAGTGGTGGCCTCTCAGCTCCGGCGGTCCTTGGATGAAACCAATTATCTAGATTCCTTTCAGTCTGGATTCAGGCCTGGCTACAGCATGGAAACTGCTTTGGTCGCGCTGATCGATGATCTCTGGAGAGCCAGGGATGGGGGTCATGCCTCCGTCCTAATGCTCCTTGACCTCTCAGCGGCCTTCAATACCATCGACCATGGTATCCTTCTGTGGTGGCTGTGGGAGGTGAGAGTGGGAGGCACCATCCTACGGTGGTTCTCCTCCTACCTCTCGGACAGGTCGCAGTCGATGTTGGTCGGAGGGCAGAGATTGACCCCTAGGCCCCTTAACTATGGGGTGCCGCAGGGTTCGGTTCTGTCCCTCCTCCTGTTTAACATCTACATGAAGCCACTGGGTGAGATCATTCGGCGGCACGGGATAAAATACCACCAATACGCGGATGATACACAGCTGTATCTGCCCGCCCTGTGCCAACTCAGTGAAGCGGTTGACGTGATGTGTCAGTGCCTGGAGGCTGTTAGGGTCTGGATGGGTGTGAACAAGCTTGCACTCAATCCCGACAAGACTCAGTGGCTTGTGTTTTTCCCTCCCAATAATTGGCCTTGTATTCCAACTCTCAGGCTGGGGGGTGAAATTATACGCCCCTCAGACAGGGTTCGCAATTTGGAAGTCCTCCTGGATCCACAGCTGACTTTAGAACACCATTTATTGGCTGTGACCAGGGGGACATTTGCCCAGGTTCGCCTGGTGCACCAATTGCGTCCCTACCTGAACCAGGAGGCACTCAGAACAGTCACTCACACCCTTGTGACCTCAAGACTGGACTACTGTAATGCGTTCTACATGGGGCAGCCCTTGAAGAGCATTCGGAGACTGCAGCTTGTCCAGAATGCAGCCGCACAAGCAATTGTGGGTGCACCTCGGTACACCCATGTTACACCTATCCTCCGCGAGCTGCACTGGCTGCCTATTGGACTCTGGACGCGCTTCAAGATGCTAGTCGTTACTTTTAAAGCCCTACATGGTATCGGACCTGGGTACTTGAGAGACCGCCTCCTGCCAATTACCTCCCTACGACCAATTACATCCCACAGATTAGGCCTCCTCCGGATTCCATCAGCTAGCCAATGTCGAATGTCAACCCCCCGGGGGAGGGCCTTCTCTGTGGCTGCTCCGGCCCTCTGGAACGATCTCCCCGTGGAGATTCAGACCCTCACAACCCTTCAGGCTTTACGCAAAGCCGTTATGACCTGGCTGTTCCGGCAGGCCTGGGGCTGATGAGTTCCCAGCCCCACTTGAATTGTTGCGGCTGTTGATGCGCATGTGTGAGAATGAGAATGGCTGCCGAGCCTTACCGCTCCGGCTACCGAAAGACAATAAGGAAATAGTTCGGATGACCAGGACCCCGGACATGGAAACAGAGGGGTTCCTGCAGGACACGGACGTTCGGGCTCTTCAGGGAGGTAACCATTTGAGGAGGGGGCTGCATTTGAGCAGCTCCTGGATGGCATTGCCTCCCTCGTCTCTTTCATCGACCTATTTGTACAGCTGGCTGGCGGCGGCGGCGGAGACAGCTTTGCGCGAGAGGCGGCGGTTTCGGCCCCGTTGCTCTGTGAAGTGCTGGACCTTTCCTTTGACTGAGCAGTACCGAGGCGTTAGTTTGGGCCCCGAAGAGGGGGTGGGGAGCCCAGGAGAGATGTCTATCGGGACTGGGGGACTGGCTTCTTGCCCCCACCATAGCCCTGTTGACTCCCCCCCTTCCCTCCTGGCGCGGCGTTTTCTTTCTCTCTTGCCGCTGTCCCTGCAGGGCCCCACGTCGCCTGATTATCTTTCTGCTTGGACTGGGACTCAAGGAACCCAACGACGGGCCTCCTGTTGTGACCAGTGCCATCCGCTGCTGCTACTGCTTCAGGAGTATCGCGTTAGCCAACGCTATTGCTATTTACTGGATCATCTTGCATCAGACGCCATCACTCCGGAGAGGCAACGTGCTGGCAGCTTGGACTCCCCCCAGTGGCCACTACTGCAACTGCAGCCCTCGGATTTTTATATGTATGAACGAACTACACCTGTTCAATCAGTGTTACCTCTCTCTGCCCCAGTGTCACTACTGCAGCCACTCAGACTCTGCCTGTTACTACACGTTTGGCAGTCCGGACCCAACATCTTTGGCAGGCCCCTAAACCATCTAGACTCCTGGGACTTCTCAATCTTGCCAGAGGGAGGGAGGCACCATCCTCCCCCCTCTATATACCTTCAGTGGATTGGAACTGGGCTTTTAACCACCTTGCCAATTAATTGCCATAGGAAGGGAGAGGAGTGGAGTGCCTCTCCCCCCCCCTAGGAGAGGGTGGAAGACACCTTGGACTACCACCAACTTAGCACGGACTTGCCAACTTGCGCAATTTTTAATTTTTCAATTTTTAATTTTTAAATTGGTATGTTGAGTGCATGGGATTGTCTGGGATGGTGTGAATGACCTCACTTTTATTATTATTATCGTTGTGTGTTTTTAACTACTTCGTGAGGACTGCTTGTGTGAGAGCTTGGGTATGATTGATTCGGAGGGCCTGCCGGGGTTTGCGGGGGTCACCGGGGTGGTCGGGGGGACTATGTCCATGGGAGAGGGTCGGAGCATTGCGGTCTTAACAGGGAGAGGCAGATATGGCGGGGACTTTAGGGCTGGCCATTACCGGGGAAGGAGGGCTCGCTACATCACAGAGATCCCTCCTTCCGGCCCTATGAGTCCCACTCCAAGGTCAGATGGCATGAGGAATCGGGACCCTGGTCTCAGGCTGCTGTCGCTAAATGCCAGGTCTGTGGTTCATAAGGCTCCCCTCGTCCGGGACTTGATTTTAGACAAGGGGGCAGACCTGGCATGTATTACTGAGACATGGCTGGGCACGGAGGGAGGAGTCCCCCTCGTAGAGATGTGCCCAGACGGGTTTCAGGTGCTTCATCAGCCGAGAGCCCAGGGAAGGGGTGGCGGTGTGGCTATTGTAGTCCGGGAGTTTTTAGCACCTCGTAGGATCCCTGCTCCGGAGCTTGCCGGGTGTGAGTCCCTACTGGTGAAGCTGGACCTCAAGGGTCAAGGGTCTGCTGCTAGCGTACCTGCCTCCCAACTGCGTTGCAGCAGCCCTCCCCTCACTCCTCGAGTCAGTAGCCGAGCTGGCAGTTGAGTTCCCCAGGCTTATGGTTCTGGGGGACTTTAACTTGCCTTCGCTCGGTGAACACTCTGATGGAGCGCAGGAGTTCATGGCTTCCATGACAGCCATGGGCTTGACCCAGATAATTCGAGGCCCGACTCACTCAGCGGGTCACACACTCGACCTCGTATTCCTCTCGGAGCAGTGGAGTTATGATCTTGGTCTGAGGGGTAATGAGATCATACCCCTGTCGTGGTCAGACCACTGCCTACTGAGGCTAGACTTCCAGAGGCCAAACCCCCACCGTAGGGAGGAGGAACCGACCAGGTGGTTCCGCCCCAGGCGACTTATGGACCCTGTAAGGTTCCAGACGGAGCTTGGGGTTATTCCTGATACTCTCGCCCACAGTTCGGCAGAGACGCTTGCTGCTGCCTGGCACTCGGCAGCGTCAGAGTCTCTGGACCGAATTGCGCCACTACGGCCCCTCCAGGTCAGCGGCTCCCGGAGGCCTCCTTGGTTCACTGAGGAGCTCCGGGAGATAAAGCGCCGGAGGAGACGCCTAGAGCACCAGTGGAGATCCGATAGGTCCGAACCGAGCCGAGCACTTTTGACAGCATGCACCAAGGAGTACATTCGGGCATTAAGAACAGCTAAGAGAACACACATTGCCACCTTGGTAGCGTCCGCCGAGTCCCGCCCAGCCGCCCTGTTTAGGATAACCCGCTCCCTCCTAAATAGGAGGGAGACGGGGGACCCCTTACAGGGTAGGGCTGAGGAGTATGCTCAGTTCTTGGCGGACAAAGTTGCTCGGTTTCGGTCGGACCTGGACTCCACCCCTGCAGATCCAGCCGAGACACAGGGGAATGACTTGGCAGACCATCTCTGGGTTGAGTTTCAGGATGTTGCCTCCGGGGATGTGGACAAGGCTATGCGAGCTGTGAGTGCCTCCACCTGTATACTGGACCCGTGTCCCTCCTGGCTGGTTGCCAACAGCAGTGAGGTGACACGAGGCTGGATCCAGGCGGTTGTTACCACCTCTCTTCGGGAGGGGTACTTCCCCACCGCGCTTAAGACGGCGGTGGTGAGACCCCTCCTGAAGAAACCATCCTTGGATCCAGCTGTTCTTAATAACTACCGTCCAGTCTCCAACCTCCCCTTTATGGGGAAGGTTGTTGAGAAGGTGGTGGCCTTCCAGCTTCAGCGTACCTTGGAGGAAGCTAACTATCTTGACCCCTTCCAGTCAGGCTTCAGGCCCTGTTACAGCACAGAAACCGCTTTGGTCGCATTGACCGATGATCTCTGGAGAGCCAGAGATGGAGGCCACGCGTCCATCCTGGTTCTTCTTGACCTCTCAGCGGCTTTCGATACCATCGACCATGGTATCCTTCTGCGACAACTGCGGGAGGTGGGGGTGGGCGGCACTGTTCTGCAGTGGTTCTCCTCCTACCTCTCGGACAGGTCGCAGTCGGTGTCGGTGGGGGGGCAGAGATCGTCCCTGAGGCCCCTAACTTATGGGGTGCCGCAGGGTTCGGTCTTATCCCCCCTGCTGTTTAACATATACATGAAACCGCTGGGCGAGATCATTCGGAGGCACGGGATAAAATACCATCAATACGCGGACGATACACAGTTGTATCTGTCCGCCCCGTGCCAACTCAATGAAGCGGTGGACGTGATGAACCGGGGTCTTGAGGCTGTTAAAGACTGGATGAGAGCTAACAAACTGGTACTCAACCCGGACAAGACCAAGTGGCTGTTGTGTTTTCCTCCCAACAATTTGGCTGACGTTCCATCGCTCAGGCTGGGGGGTCAAAATTTATACCCCTCAGACAGGGTCCGCAACTTGGGAGTCCTCCTGGATCCACAGCTGAGTTTCGACCACCACTTATCAGCTGTGACCAGGGGGGCATTTGCCCAGGTTCGCCTGGTGCGCCAGTTGCGGCCCTACCTGAACCGGGAGGCCCTCACAACAGTCACTCGAGCCCTTGTGATCTCTAGGCTGGAATACTGCAATGTGCTCTACATGGGGCTGCCCTTGAAGAGCATCCGGCGACTTCAGCTAGTCCAAAATGCAGCCGCGCAAGTGATTGTGGGCGCACCACGGTTCGCCCACATAACACCGATCCTCCGTGAGCTGCGTTGGCTACCTGTTGGTCTCCGGGTGCACTTCAAGGTCCTTCTTACCATCTATAAAGCGCTCCATGGTAGTGGATCTGGCTATTTGAGAGACCGCCTTCTGCCGATTACCTCCCTCCGTCCCATCAGATCGCCTAGAGTAGGCCTCCTCCGAATTCCATCCGCCAGTCAGTGCCGACTGGCGACTACGCGGAGGAGAGCCTTCTCAGTTGCAGCTCCGACGCTATGGAACAATCTCCCCGTGGAGATCCGCACCCTCACCACCGTCCAGGCCTTCCGCACAGCCCTCAAGATCTGGCTATCCCGTCAGGCCTGGGGATAAGACTTTACTCTCGCCCCTCCCGAATGTTGAATGAATGTTGGGTTTTTTATTGCTAATTATTTCTATTCACATTTTCTTTTTGCGTTTTGTCCCGCACTCCCTTCCCCTATTATTGTAAGCCGCCCTGAGTCCCCTCAGGGAAAAGGGCGGCCTATAAATGCTTAATAAAATGAAAAAAAAATGATGAGTTTTTAATCTGCTTTTTTGTATTTTGTTTTGTCTTGTTTGTTTTCTTTGTATTGCCCCCCTTCCCTATTTGGTTTGTTAGCCGCCCTGAGTCCCCCCGGGAATAGGGGGGCATACAAGTTTAATAAACTATAACTATAACTAACTAACTGTCCTCTATCCCTGCTGTTATTCATATTAATGCTAGAAGTTTTAGCTAGGAATGTCCGTAAAGAGGAACAGATAAAGGGATTAGAAATGAAAAGGGAACAATTTAAGTTACAGGCTTTTACCGACAATTTAGTTTTTGTTTTAGAATATCCTTTAAAGTCTGGTACGAAACTTATTGAGGAATTGACAGAGTATGGGAGAGTAGCGGAAATGAAAATGAATATGACAAAAACTAAAATGTTGGTTAAAAATATGACATCCGACTTGAAAGAGGATTTAATGAAGAAATTGGGTATTCAAATCACCAAAAAAGTGAAATATTTAGGTATATATTTAACAGCGAGGTCTCTGTCCATCAAAGAAGACAATTATATTAATGTGATTAATAAAACTAAGCAAGACTTAGAAAGGTGGAAAAATTTACAATTGTCCCTGATGAGTAGGATTGCAGTCATAAAGATGAATGTACTACCAACATTTCTCTTTTTTTTGTTTCAGAATATTCCCATTAAATTAGAAATTTTAAGAATTTGAACCAATTGGTCTCTAAATTTATATAGTAGGGAGTGGGGAAATCAAGAATAAAACTCAAAGCTATGCAAGATACTAAGGAAAAAGGAGGATTTGGCGTACTGGACTGGGAACTTTACTATACCGTGGCCATTCTAACATGAATAAAAGAATGGATAGTATTAAGAAATAAAAGATTACTCAAATTGGAAGGTCATCACCTCCCAGCAGGATGGCATGCCTCCCTATGGTATCAAAAAGGATCTGCACATAAATATTTTCATAGACATTACGTTAGACAGTCCCTGATATTAGTATGGAATAAAATTAAGCACAACCATTATATTGAAACACCAAAGTAGAAGGAAGAACTGCAAAAGTACATAGGCAAGAACCTAGCCCAGGGGTTCATCCAGGGCCAAGCCTACAATTATATTCCTTTTAGAATTTTGGCCTGCCACACTTTCTCTTATTTCATTATGCTTTTCCATTAGTGTAGTAGTTGGGAGGGGGGAATAGAAAGGAGGAGGATTGTGGAATGTTTTGTTGTCATTCTTTTCTAGAAGACCAAGATCATCTTTTGTCTCCGCACCTTTGCACCTGATCGGAAGCAGCTGGATGGAGATGCCAGCGTGGAAGAAGAAGATTGGACCATGTGATGGATTGTGGGTGGGGGACAAGATCATGAATTTTGAACTGGGTGGGATTCTGATGTAATTTCCAGAATTGGGATTACACAGATGTGTAATTATGTGAAATTAGCGAAAATGTTTGTGAACCACATTTATCTCCTGCACAAATTGCCCAAGAGGATCATTTCAGACCACAGAGTCCAGTTCACGGCCAAGTTCTGGAGAGAGGTCCTGAGATCCATTGGGTCCACACAAGAACTGAGCTCAGAGGTTCATCCCAGCATGAACTGCGCAGCAGGGAGAGCCAATGTGGTAGTGGAACAATACATCCGGTGTTTTGTGGACGATCAGCAAGACAACTGGTCAGACTTGCTACCCTTTGCCGAAGTGTCGTATAACAATGCGGTTCACAGCAGCACTGGATTTACTCCTTTCCAGATTACCAGTGGCATGGAATTTGTTCCCATGCCTGAGCTGCCTAGAGAACCTCCCTCCTCCATGTCTTTGAATGAATGGATGGACATGCTAAAGAAAGGATTAGAGAATATGAGAAAGGCTCTAGCAGATGCGAAAAAAGCCTACCAGAAGCAAGCTGAGAAACATCGCTCGCTCCAGAACCCCTTCCATGTGGGGGACAAAGTTTTTGTATCTACCAAATACATAAGATTAGGAATTTCTAGCAAGGAATTTGGTCCAAAATTTCTAGGTCCATTTCCAATAGTGAAGATAGTTAACCCATTTACAGTTCAACTCAGTCTACCCAGAAGTCTAGGAAAAATTGGCCCAGAATTTCATTGTAGCTTGTTGAAACCAGTAAATGGGTCTAGCATAAGAGCATCCACCCAAGATTTCTCTCCTCCTGTAGTGCTAGAAGGGAAAACACAGTCTGAGGTGGAAAAGATTGTAGACTCCAGGCTGAATAGGGGTCGCTTACAGTATTTAGTGCAATGGAAGTGTTACCCTTTGTCTGAAGCCACTTGGGTGAAAAGTTGGAACTTAAATGTGGAAAGGTTAGTAGAACAATTCCACAAGAAGTTTCCCAATAAGCCAAAGGGTTCCCTAGGGGGGAAAGTAGGTGGTTAATTTTTTATGTTAACTTTTATGTTATTCTCTTTTCAGGAAACATTTTTCTTCTGAGGAGAGGCTGCCTGTCAGGCCTGCAATTATATTCCTTTTGGAATTTTGGCCTGCCACACTTTCTCCTATTTCACAGAGGAAGTACCCAGTAGCTATGCCAGATAAGGTTGATGGCAACCAAGCCATGTTTGCAGCATTCTTGGGACAATGCCAGATGTTTATTAGCCTGAGAGCAGAGGACTTTCCTACCGACAGGACAAAGGTGGGATTCATTATTAGCTTGCTCTCAGGCACAGCTGCCCATTGGGCCACACCCTTGCTCAATCAGTCTAGCCCCTTGTTGGATGATTTCCAAAGCTTCCGTCAGCATTTTCGGTTGATGTTTGAGGATCCCATCAAGGGGGAAACAGCAACCAGACGACTGAAGTCACTGCGGCAGGGTCGGGGATCATTACAAGAGTACATGAGTGAATTCCGGCTGCTGAGTCAGGACTTAGCATGGAATGAACCGGCGCTTATGGACACCTTCCAAGACGGCCTGTCCAATGACTTACAAGATGAGCTGGCGAGGGTGGACAGGCCACCGACATTCGACTCTTGGTCCATTTGTGCCTTTGGATAGACGCCCGACTGCAGAGGAGGAGGCCACGCCGTGCATCCCAGGAGACCACTAGGGTGCCGGTTTCTCAAGAGCCTGCAGTAGCATGGGAGGAGCCCATGGAGTTAGGTGCCATCAGACCCCGAGTGTCCCGCACAGAGATGGAGAGGCGGCGTGCTGGGGGGCTGTGTTTTTATTGTGGGGATCCTGGAAATGTTGCTATGAGTTGCGGCCACCCCTCAACAACCGAATCCCGTGTCGGGATGTTGGGTGGGCCCCGATCTAAAGGAAACCTTGGGTCGGGCACAAACTGATGCTGAGATAAGCAGACCGCCACGGCACCTGATTCTAGCAGCGCTCATCTTCTTGTCAGATAGTCCGCAGGGAATTCCGGTCCATGCCTTAATTGATTCCGGGGCTACCACAAACTTTATGGATGTGGCGTTTGCTACAGCATATGATGTCCCTTTGTGTCCAGTGGACCCACCGATGCGGGTCGAAACTATAGATGGTCAGTTGCTTTTGTCTGGACCTATCAAGACGGTCACACAACCTTTGCATTTGACCCTTGGGGAGCACAAGGAGGCCATCCAATTCTATGTGGCTTTGGGCCTGCATTTCCCCTTGGTCTTGGGTTTTGCTTGCCTGCGGACGCACGATCCTCAGATCTATTGGTCGCAAAATTTGATCACGTTTCCGTCTTTGCAATGCATCAACCACATCTGGCAGGTTTTTGCGGCCCAGTTAACCAGCCCGCCCAAGGTGGACGTGCCCCCAGATTTAGAGGAATTTGTGGATGTATTCAGTGAAGAGGAGGCAGATCAACTGCCACCGCATCGGCCTTACGACTGTCCCATCGACCTGGTACCTGATGCGAAGCTCCCTACGGGTCATTTATACTCCATGTCTGAGCCAGAGTTGGCTGGACTTGCGGGACTTCCTTGATAAAAACCTTGCCTGAGAGTTTATTCGGCCTTCGTCCTCGCCCTTGTCTGCCCCAGTTTTGTTCGTGAAAAAGAAGACTGGGGATCTGAGACTCTGTTGCAATTACCAGCACCTGAATGCCATCACGGTACAGAACCAGTACCCGTTGCCTTTAATTTCGGAGTTATTGGAGCATCTACGGGAGGCAACGGTATTCACAAAGTTGGATTTGCGTGGTGCTTACAACCTGGTGTGTGTCAGGGCGGGTGACGAATGGAAAACAGCCTTTGGCACCCGGTATGGACATTTCGAGTACACGGTCATGCCGTTTGGGTTGACCAATGCACCGGCGGTCTTCCAACATTTTATGAACGATGTCTTCCGGGACCTGTTGGATCAGTTTGTCACATTTATCTGGATGACATCTTGATCTACTTGAAGTCCTGGAAGGATCATCAACGTCATTTGCGTTTGCTACTCTGGTCTCCAAAGTTTAAAAGAAAACCCCTCATCAAAAAATTCCTGAAGAATGAGGAGAAATCCTCCATAAGAATAAAAAAAAAATCCCATCTTTTCTGAATCACTTATTGCCAATTGCCTGAATTGCTCATTGCCAGTTAGGCTAAGTTTCTTAGCCTAAGAAATCCCTAGTCTTCATTCACAAGATAGTGTTTCCATTTATAATTGTTGTCCCTCCATTGTTGCCATTGTCTCTGCTGCTATGACTGTCCTCAGTAGTTGACACTTATGTCTCTTTCTTTCCCTCCTGGTTCTTCTTCTTCCTTCTTCCTCCTCCATCTCCTCCTCCTCTTCCATCGCTGGATGCACCCACAGAAACTCTGTGAGGCCAGTGTGCTCACGGCACCATGAAAGTCATCATTGGCATCAGCGGGATCACTAATGGTGGGAAGAACTAACACAATCGCTGCCCAACTGTAATGTGGTCCATCAAGATGATTTCTTTAATCCCCAAGGTGAGATACAGGTTGAAGATGAGTTTCAGCAACACGATGTTATTAGTGCTTTGAATATGGATGCAATGATGATTACTGTTGGAAGTATACTCCTAGTGTTGGGTAGGCAATATAGATTCGTAACAAATGGTCCATGTTGCTTTAACTGGGTGAATGCACATCAGCTGTAATTAACTTTGCAATAAGAGGGAGTCAGGAAAGCTCACTCTCTCTCTCTCTGCTTGTCCTATGCTTGATAACTACTTGCTCGCTTGATGACTGGAACGTGAACTGCGACTGTAAGCAATTGTTTGTTCTTTGAATTGTGTTTGGACGAATATCTACTATCACTGCTTGTGAAGCTATTATTAGTAGTAAAGCTACTTGTTTTTACTGGCAGTGTCTGAGACTCTATTCGTATGTTTTCTTCTACTAGCAACATTCCTTCTCTCTAGCTGCACATTCCGCTGCGCTACTTTCTGTCTCCCAACAGAGATACCCCTAACAATTACCATCAGTAGGAAAAATCCCTGGAGGAAAAATCCAATCACATTTCAGCAATCCCACGGCATTAATACACTCGCTATCAGAACGAGAGGAAAATTATAACACCACTCATATTCTTATTGTGGAAGGATTTTTACTTTATATTTACAGATCCCCGATTGATATTTTTGATGTCAAGTATTTTCCTTATGAAGAGTGCAAGAAGAGAAGACGTTCAAGGAATTACACCATCCCAGATCCACAAGGATTATTTGATAGTCATATCTGGCCCATGTACATCAAACATGAGGTGATGGAAAGTCTTAATGTTGATATTGCGCATTTGGATGGGACAAAATCAAAGGGTGGGTTTTTTTGGCACAACGTACAATCACATCCAGAACAATTTAGAAGAACGGATTCAGATACAGCAATAAACAAATGGCTGGGGCACTCCGGATAATATATTTCTTCAGTAACTGTGTTTTAATGTGTGTGTATGTTGCAAGGGTGATTTTGTATAAATCCTGATTGTAAGGGCCTAAAATCTGTTCTTGATTAAAACACATTTATAAATGGAAATGGAGATGCAATATAAGAGAAGCCAGAGCCAGCAGTATAAAGAACTAATGGCAGCAGTGCCTCACACCCATGGGGACAACTACAAAAACCATATGCAATACAGTAGAAAAGCTTGATGTAAGAAATAACAATTAAGACACTTCCTTGATCATAAAAGCACATATCAAACACGTGCACACATTTCCTTCTCAAACACAAGATAAAGGGCTCAAAATCCTATAAAAATCTCACTGGTGTATCAGTTGCCAGCTGCCCGCCAAGAACAGGCCCTCTGTTAAGGTATTGTGATTTAACAGCTGATGCAACTGTAAAGCTGATGAAATGTAAGGCTGGTGTAATAAAGATGAATAAGCATCGGTATAGCCAGTTGAAGATTATGCACAAAAGTCTTTACCACTTTAGGAGGTGTTTATATAAGGCAGCCAGGAGAGGGCGTATTTCTCTCTCCTTGTGTCTGGTATCCATTGCTAAGTTCTCTGTGTAGAGTTAAGAAGATTGATTACCTGTCAGGTATTTGCTATCACGTATATCTTTGTATATGTTGTATATAAACCTCTTGTTGTTGGGAAATAAATGGACCAGAGGTGGGTTGCTACCAGTTCGGACAAACCAGTAGTGGTATTTTGGCCTTGGTCGCAGAACCAGCAGCGACCCAGATTGGCCACACCTCCACCACACCTCCAAACTGGTTCTCCGGTTGCTGCTGCCATTGCCGGCATGTTTTTTAGTAATTTTTTTTCATGTTCTGCGCATGTGCAGAACAATTTATAGTCAACTGTGCATGCAAAGCACGTGCAAAGTTAAAGCAGCAGCAACGCCGGCAGCAATCTACCCCTGAAATGAACCTTTCCTAAAGCAGCTTGCTGTCAGGCCTGCAGAGGTTCCTTTAAGAACCTTTGGCCTGCCACACTCTTATTAAGGGGTGGGGATTTAGCAAAGGGTAGAATGTGTTGTTTTCAAAATAAAAAATTCCTTCCTAGAAGCTCAAGGTCATCTTTTGTCTCCCAAACCTTTGCACCTGACCGGAAGCAGTTAGGCGTAGACGCCAGCGTGGAAGAAGATTGGACCATGTGATGGACTGTGGGTGTGGGGACAAGATCATGAACTTTTAACTGGGTGGGATTCTGATGTAACTTCCAGAGTCAGAATCCCATAGCACTATGCCAACATGCCTGCTTTATTAAATTGGAACTTTAAGCATAGTTTTGGCTTCGACTCTGATTTAATTTTACATGGTACTTGGAAAGCTAACACTTGCTTGTCTGCATCTTTCCCAGCTGGGAAGAAAGGGGCCCATAGAGATTCTCTCTTCAAACTTTTTTCTAACAATTTAAAATTCTTGTCTCTAGGGATCAGAGATACTTAACAGTTGCAATTACCTTGGGGCACACAAAGACTTTGACACACACACACAAACAAACAAGGGGAAATGTACCCAATGGCTTCTATGTACCCGAATGTACAGCCTAAATGTTGGAGATGTGGTTCTCTTGATGCTACATATTTTCATATATGGTGGACTTGTCAAAAGGTTAAGGCATTTTGGATAAAAATGTGGTGGATTATGCAAAATATTTTTAAAAGAAGGATAAAGTTTACTCCTCAGTTATTTTTACTAGGTATATGTACTGACTTTACAGCGGTAGAGACTAATTTGGTTCTGCACTTAATAACGGCAGCAAGACTGTTGGTGGCGCAATACTGGAAGAAGGAAGACTTGCCTACAACTCAAGAATGGACATTGAAAGTTACAAACCTAGCCGAGATGGCTAAAATATCGGCATATCTTAAAGACCATTCAAATGAGAGATATAAACGAGACTGGAAAAAATGGATTGACTATATACAAAACAAATACGGGACTAAGAAATTACAGATAGCCTATGCTTAAGATTAGGAATAATCTAAACTGCTTAAAGTTAGTACAAACAAGGGGAAAAAGAGAAGAAAACAGAGCTGTCAGTTTATACACCCTGGTCATTCCCACTGAAATAAATAAATAATGTTACTCTTTTATAAAAGTGTTAAATGTATCAATAAGCTATAAAGCTCTTCCTGTTGCAAATTAACCACCAAATGTGCTCAGTAAAACACTATGTGATGACTTGCTAAAACTAACTTCCTTTGAAAACAGAAACATCCACCCCGAGACAAGGCCACCATTTGGTGAGATAGGAACATCCACCGCCTAGGGCGAAACAAGGAGACACAGATAAGATAACTGGGTTCCTGCAGGAAGGATCATGATGACCTTTGTAGTGTAAAATTAAAGGAATGACTTAGTAGATCAGGGGCGGGTTTCTCGCCCCGTTCCAACCGGATCGGTTGGAACGAGGCCGGCGGCGTCCTCACGCATGCACGTGGCGCGCGCATGCGTACTAGCGTCTGTGCGATGCTCCAGCTGCTCCTGGAGGATCGCGCAGGCGTTCTGCGCATGCGTGGAAAGCGCGAAATTCAAAAAAACCGGGTAAGGAGCGGGCGCGGGTGTGCGGGCGCGCGTGGGCGCGGGGGGGGGCCTTCACCGTTCCCGGAAGTTACTTACTTCCGGGTTCGGCAACCAACCGGATCGCAGGGACCGGTGCGAACCGGTCGGAACCCAGCCCTGTAGTAGATGGAGGAGGCTTATAAGGCATGGTGTGCATTGCTTAGGGACTATGAATTGTATAGCTTGAAAACTGTTTTTTGCTCTTCTTGTACTCAGTCCATTTGGGAAGAGACTAGGAGGCCACACTTGCAACCGCTTTTTCATTTTTCTTCAATAAACCTTTGAATTGTTAACCAGACTTGTTTCTGTATTGTGAGGATTAAACTAGTTGGGTCTAATACCTCACACCACCATAAATATCAGTCAACCCAAATTAGGGAAGGCACAAATCTTAACAAACAAATCATGTGGTTGCATGGAAGACAGAGAGGAAGAAAAAAGCAACCAAACAAAATCCGCAACGTTCCTATTTATATATCCCCCTTTTCTTTTTAAGTACCTTTATCTAGCCAAATTGGCTTTCCAGCTTCGTCCCTGAGCAAAGCCCACTCTTTACATAACTTCCTTGCTTGTCTCTCATACCGGGCATCAAGCAAAGTCTCCTAGAGGGGAGCCTACCACGACCCTCGAGCTAGAGCAACACATGTTTTCCTATTCTCAATGTAGGGATTCAATCAGGGGTGGGTTTCTCGCCCCGTTCCAACCGGTTCGCTGTATGCGTCCTGCGCATGCGTGGAAGCACAGAACTCATCAAAACCGGGTAAGGAGCGCGGGCGGGTGGGTGGGCCCTTCACCGTTCCCGGAAGTTACTTACTTCCGGGTTCGCCGACCAACCGGTTCGCAGGGACCGCCGCGAACCGGTTGAAACCCACCCCTGGATTCAATGTAAGGACAAACCAAGAGACTGACCTGAATATTTTTTTTCCTACTGGATTTACAAAAAAGGCTTGTTAAAAGGCTTGAAGATCTCTGTGTGATCAGATAAAGCAGAAGTGATGAAATCAAATCCTATCAAATATTGAATGCGACCTCTTATGTTTCCTGGAATCTAAGATTTCTTTAACTTCAAAATGTTGCTCTCCTTCAACCAAGAGGGGAACAGGGGGTGAGGGTTGAGGTGGACGCATGGCAGAAGTGTGTTCCGGTTTCAGTAAGTTTACATGAAACACAGGATAAATCCTTCTAAGGGCCTTTGGCAGTTCCAATTTCACTGATACAAGATTTATGATTTTGACAATGGGAAATGAACCCACATATTTTGGACCCAATTTCTTTGATTTCTGAGTGGTTTGCAGAAACGTAGTGGACAAAAATACCCTATCCCCAACCTGGTACTCTTGGCCCTGGCTTGGCCCTTTTTTTATCAGCTTGTTTTTTGTGTGCTTGGTGAGCCGCATCTCAAGGCCCTGCAGGTCATCAGTCAAAACCATTGAAGTTGATCATTCCACTCGGACAAGGACAAAATTTGAGCTAGAGAGGGGGACAGGGCCATCTGGGAGTTATATGCTGCCTCCGGAGCCTCCAGAGTCGAACAGCAGCAAGGCAGAGGAACAGGCTCCCCCTGTTCCCAGTGCGCGCATGCACAGAGCTTCCAGAAGGCAAGGAAAGTTAAGACAGAAGGGAAGACTCAGGAGTAAGCCTTGGAGGTGATTGGCTCCTCCCATAGGACATAAAGGAAGAGCAAAGGCACATGAGCTTTTGCAGGAAGAAACTTGGTTCATGCTGATCACTTTACCTTCTGAAGCTCCCTTTTGACTCTTTGACTCTTTGACTCTGCTCCATGTGGGCTTGCCAAGCTAATTGCCAATTAAATCTTAAGTCATTCAATTAAGTCTGGAATCTTTCCATCCCTTATATTGTAAATTCACTTTTTTTGGAATCTGAATTCGGGTTAGGATTACGGGAGTGGAACGATGGATGCCATTCACACCACTCAGTTGCTTTTGGAGAAGCACCGAGCCTGTCCATATGGCTTTCCTTGATCTGGAAAGGGCCTTCAGTCGCATCCCACATAAACTCATTTGGCACACCTACGATTCCACCCCATTCCACCGCCAATGTCCAGTGGATTCAACTATTGTACTAGAGTATCATTAGCATTGTCTGATGTGCAGTGGGAACATTTCCCTTCACCATCAGAGTACATCAAGGATTGGTGCTTTTGCATTCATCTACTTGTTATGACTTGGACAGTGAGGAGGTTGAGGAGGAACAAATAGGAAACAATGAATTCATTTATTAATGTGAAGATTTGCTTATCTGAGTTTGTGCCTCATAGAGACTCTGTGTCAAGTATTTCATTGTACAGTGTTGTGCTTGGAAGCTATGGGCTTGGCAACTATCCAAGGACTGATAAGGTCTGTTGTTGCAATTAAATCTAGAAAAGACTATTGCCAGGACTTTGCTGGAATGTGAATGCAAGGAATTCAGATTAGCCAAATAAAAAGGGTGTTTTTCGGGACAAGGAGTCTATTTTGTGATTCTGTTAAGCCTAGCTCAGAACACTGCTATTTGACCTTTGCATGGGCACTGTGACACTTGACCTCCAATTGCCCCATCCATGGTCACTCCTCTATGCAAATAATATCTTCTTGGCAAATTAGCAGCATGAAGATCTTCAAGAGCAAACAGCAATGGAATGAACAGCTTGGTGAATTTGGACTTTTACTGAACATCAAGAACACCAAATATATGCAATGTGACCTCCAGATTGATGGAACCATCAACATTGATGGAGAAGAGCAGAAGAAAGTAGTGCAGTTCAAGTACCTCAGTTCTCTCATATGCAGTGAAAACAATAGCTTTATGGATGTCCACGCCAGTGTCAACACCACCTGGATGAAGTGGCACTGGGTAATTGGAATCCTGTATGTGATCATTGGATGCCCCTACACCTCAAGGCAAAGATTTACAGAATTAAAATTCAGAATTATAATGCTACAGGAACAGACCTGAAAATGCCCAATGACATCAATATGGTACGTGAATGGACACTCAATAAGAGATTTGACACCACTAGTAATAGATGTGGGGGAGCCGGTGTTCTATTAACACTCACTGTACAACAATGGCTAACGATTGTCTTTTGATTCGGTAGACTTCAATAGGAGAAACTGCAGTCACTTCAGGAAGACTTCTCCAAGCCATTGAAAACTAAACAGCATTGAATTTGGTCAGCCTCTACTGACTAAACTGTACACCTAAATTTCTACTGCACTACTTCCTGCTGGTTACCACAGACATCAAGACCAGCCTACATTGCCAAAACTGAACAACTGATTGAATTCCTAGTAGGATTCAATTTGTGTTAGGGTAAAGGAAAAGGGAGATGGTGGAAAAAGGGGTATTCATCCATATGTTTGTAATTATTGGTATGCTTTAATATGTGCATTTATGTTTGATCTACCAGGTACCACATATGTGTGCAAACAAGGTAGGTAAAAGGTGTGTCTGTGTGTGTGTTTCCTTTTCATTATTGTTTGATTTTGCACTCGTGCCTTTTCCAGCTGCCCCCAACTCTTGCAAGCATCACCTGGCTGTTCCTGAGAGATTTTGGATAGCAGAGGGGATTGGCATATGAAGGGGCTGGGAATCACCATAGGTTGCTTATTGGAAAATAGAGCAGATGCATCAATTTTTATCTGGGTGATTGGCAGTCTCATTCCATATCAAAGCCAAATACATACACTGTATTTATCTATGGAGGCACCATAACTTTTTTTAAAAAGGCCTCCCAAGTGAAGAGTTCCATTCAAAAAGGGATAGGCAGAAAAGAGGTGCCTGTACTGTTTCAAATATAACAAGTCCTCCTAAGCAAAAGGTTTGAAAACTGATCAGCAGGTAAAGATAGAGGAGTTGCATACCTCAATCAGGAGGTCTCCTTGGTGTATGCATATACTCCAAACCAATGGGAACATGCATGTCAGGTAGGGGAAAGGAAATGGGGACTTCAACTTCACACGTTTCCCCAATCTCTCCATTGGGAAGATTGTTAAGATGCCTGGCTTCTGTGGGGAATGAAGAGGCAAAATGCACAGAATTTATGTAAAAAATGACTAAGATACAGGATGAGATTGGTAATTTAATTGGTCAAAGGACTTTTGATTGCAATAATAATAATTTTTTATTATTATTGCAATCAAAAGTCCTTTGACCAATTATTATTAAAAGAACCATTTTCTTGAAATGTTAGTTTGCTACATGAATCTTTCTTCAAGTTTAAATTAAAACAAGGTGAAATGTTCTATGGAGAAAATTCCTGGCTAGGAGTTTTGTCTTTTCTTGTAAATGGGACTATTTTACTATCATTATATGTGTATTGCTTTTTTAACAGATTAACAGAGTTGGAAGGGACCTTGTAGGTCATCTAGTCCAAGCAGGAGACCCTACTTCATTTCTGACCGATAGCAGTCCAATCTTTTCTTAAAAGCTTCAGACAATTAAGCTTTTTTCAGATTAAGAGAGTTGGAAGGAACCTTATAGGTCATCTAGTCCAACCCCACCCCACCCCCGTTTTATGTTTTAAAGTAAGAAATGTTAATATGAAAAATGACTTAATTGTGCTGGTGATGATGATCTATAAAAATGTTCTATAAAACCCCCTGGAAAGCAATATATTTCTTTCAGTTCCTTCACTTTATACCTTTCTAACAACCAGATGTCTTGAAGGCTGGGGGGAGGAAGGGGGGTTCTTTAATCACTTTCCATTCTGCAGCCCATTCTGACCTTTTGCAACTGCTAAACATTTCTTCCCTCTAAATCTCTTTAAGACAGAAAGAAATAAGCTACGGGGAATATTTTCCCCACCTTGATTTGCCTGGCCAGTGAAGCAATGTGGAGTGGCCAAAGTGGGGGGGGGGGGCACCCCTTTTGCCCTCTTCCTTCCTTTTCTTATATCTTCCCCCAAGAAATAGGACAAGTGTTCTGTTTTGAAAAATCTGTGTCCTAACCAAATGTGTCCTCCTGTCTATAATTTGTCAATGTTGCAAGAAAACCAGCAAAAGAGTGAGGCAGCTAATCATGTCGATATTTTAGTCCAAACTTTTTTTAGCTTCAATTAATTCCTGGTTAATTTACTTCTTACTTATCACCTTAACAGGAAGACAGTGCAAACCCACAATCCAGCAGAGGCTTGTTTCCCAATCTCTAGCCCCATTCTGCTTTGGTATTTGTAAACTGGATTATCAGAGGTCAATGGAGTGTATAAATAAGTACAACTTATTAAGAAATGGGAAGGTATTAAATACCCGAATGCTCCTCCCGAATGCTGAGAGAATGTTGTGTTTTTAGTATTTTTCAGTTATTGCACATTTCTTTTTATGTTTTGTCTTCACTCCCCTTCCTTGTTATTGTAAGCCGCCCTGAGTCCCCTCAGGGAAAAGGGCGGCCTATAAATGCTATTAAACAATTAAACAATTAAACAATTAAACTTGGCAGCTCGAGTAATGGGCATTGCAAGTCTTGCCCTTAGGATTATTTGTATTCACATATACCCTACTCCGCGTGTATGGGGGGCTGCTTTCTGAAATGATATCCATTGGAATTCCATGCATTGTGTTGTGGTCCACTGGCAGGCTGCGGAGCTGCAGCAAAGTCGGATATTGAGGAGGTTGGGGAGGAACATGGGCCAATCCTGGAGTTTGGGGAAGGATCGGACAAGGGCTCTGCATAGGAGCCAGAGAGGGGGACAGGGCCATCTGGGAGTTATGTGCTGCCTCTGGAGCCTCCAGAGTCGGACAGCAGCAAGGCAGAGGAACAGGCTCCCCCTGTTCCCAGTGCGCGCATGCACAGAGCTTCCAGAAGGCAAGGAAAGTTAAGACAGAAGGGAAGACTCAGGAGTAAGTCTTGGAGGTGATTGGCTCCTCCCATAGGACATAAAGGAAGAGCAAAGACACATGAGCCTTTGCAGGAAGCAACTTGGTTCATGCTGGTCACTTTACCTTCTGAAGCTCCATTTTGACTCTTTGCTCCATGTGGGTTTGCCAAGCTAATTGCCAATTAAGTCTTAAGTCATTCAATTAAGTCTGGAATCTTTCCATCCCTTATATTGTAAATTCACTTTTTTTGGAATCTGAATTCGGGTTAGGATTACGGGAGTGGAACGATGGATGCCATTCACACCACTCAGTTGCTTTTGGAGAAGCACCGTGAGAAGGTAAAGCCTGTCCATATGGCTTTCCTTGATTTGGAAAGGGCCTTCAGTCACATCCCACATAAACTCATTTGGCACATCTACGACTCCATCCCAATGTCCCCGAAGCCAATGTCCAGTGGATTCAACTATTGTACTAGAGTATCATTAGCATTGTCTGATGTGCAGTGGGAACATTTCCCTTCACCATCAGAGTACATCAAGGATTGGTGCTTTTGCACTCATCTACTTGTTATGACTTGGACAGTGAGGAGGTTGAGGAGGAACAAATAGGAAACAATGAATTCATTTATTAATGTGAAGATTTGCTTATCTGAGTTTGTGCCTCATAGAGACTCTGTGCCAAGTATTTCATTGTACAGTGTTGTGCTTGGAAGCTATGGGCTTGGCAACTATCCAAGGACTGATAAGGTCTGTTGTTGCAATTAAATCTAGAAAAGACTTATTGCCAGGACTTTGCTGGAATGTGAATGCAAGGAATTCAGATTAGCCAAATAAAAAGGGTGTTTTTCGGGACAAGGAGTCTATTTTGTGATTCAGTTAAGCCTAGCTCAGAACACTGCTATTTGACCTTTGCATGGGCACTGTGACACTTGACCTCCAATTGCCCCATCCATGGTCACTCCTCTATGCAAATAATATCTTCTTGGCAAATTAGCAGCATGAAGATCTTCAAGAGCAAACAGCAATGGAATGAACAGCTTGGTGAATTTGGACTTTGACTGAACACCAAATATATGGAGTGTGTCCTCCAGATTGATGGAACCATCAACATTGATGGAGAAGAGCTGAAGAAAGTAGTGCAATTCAAGTACCTCAGTTCTCTCATATGCAGTGAAAACAATAGCTTTATGGATGTCCACGCCAGTGTCAACACCACCTGGATGAAGTGGCACTGGGTAATTGGAATCCTGTATGTGATCATTGGATGCCCCTACACCTCAAGGCAAAGATTTACAGAATTAAAATTCAGAATTATAATGCTACAGGAACAGACCTGAAAATGCCCAATGATATCAATATGGTACGTGAATGGACACTCAATAAGAGACTTGACACCACTAGTTATAGATGTGGGGGAGCCGGTGTTCTATTAACACTCACCGTACAACAATGGCTAATGATTGTCTTTTGATTCGGTAGACTTCAATAGGAGAAACTGCAGTCACTTCAGGAAGACTTCTCCAAGCCATTGAAAACTAAACAGCATTGGATTTGGTTAGCCTCTACTGACTAAACTGTACACCTAACTTTCTACTGCACTACTTCCTGCTGGTTACCAGAGACATCAAGACCAGCCTACATTGCCAAAACTGAACAACTGATTGAATTCCTAGTAGGATTCAATTTGTGTTAGGGTAAAGGAAAAGGGAGATGGTGGAAAAAGGGGTATTCATCCATATGTTTGTAATTATTGGTATGCTTTAATATGTGCATTTATGTTTGATCTACCAGGTACCACATATGTGTGCAAACAAGACCTCAAGTGAAACTCCAGGGAAAGCCTGTGGAAGGCTGGACATGGCAGATTGTGAGGGTTGTAACCTATTGGGATAATTGGCCTTGTATGGAGCCTTTCAAATCATTTTCTTCCCAAAAACATTCCTCACTTAATAGAACAGAGGATTGCACAAGCTTGAAGCATTCTAGCCAACACTATACTCATTGCCCTCTACAGATTGGAATGCTGGCCAGTGACAGCAAAGTATGAGAGCAGGGGTGGGATTCTACCAATTCAGCCCGAGTTGGGCGTACCGGTAGCTCCAAAGATCAGCTGAGAGCGAACTGTTTCATTCTGACCTTCAAGTGGGCCTGATGCCTACCCATCCGCCCGCCCCTGGTCTATATTCACCTATATTTCCTTGTTTTTTAGCCCAGCTGATCAGCGCAGCAGAGCCAATTGCCGCACCTCAGATGTTTTGGCGTGCCTCAGCTGCAGTAGAAGCCTCTATTTCACCCACTGCGCACGTGCAAAGCGAACTGGTTGTTAGACCTGTTGAATCACACCACTGATGAGCAGGCCCTACACAGGATGGAAATGCGAATACTTCCATGGTGCCTTGGATTAACATGATTCCACCACGCCATGAATGACGATGTATGACGTTGACTGGGAGTCGTGTCAATCATAGCAAAACTGGTAAGGAAGATGTAGATAATATGGACACCCTGTACATGATAAAGAAGACTCGGTGATGATGACAGCCATGTGTCTAGAACCTGACGGTGGTGTCCCAGTGGTAGACTTAAGATAGAGTGGATGGATTGCATCAAGGAGGACATGAAATGCATGGGTGTCACTCCTGGATTGAGTCAAATGGGGACAAATGAGGAAGACTGAGATGAAGATGGACCTAGGTCCTGTGCACCTAAAGGCATGTGAATCGTGTCACTGGAAATCATGTAATTAAAACATTACAGCTGTTATTCTATTAACAGCTCATCTGTCTCCTGTCTGGCCATGGATTATTGAATGAATGAATGGTAGCCACTTTGAGATGAAGACATCCTGAATTCCAACCAAGAATTTGTTGACTCTCCCTCACCCAGTCTATGCCAAGCAAGAGAGAGAAGGTTTATACAGCTCATGTGTAGAAAGAAGAACCTGATTTCCTGCTGATGAAAATGCACAATGCACAATGCACAATGATATCAATATGGAATCTGAATGGACACTCAGTAGGAGACTTGGCACCACTAGTTACAGATGTATGGTGAGTGTTAACCCTGGCTCCCCCACAACAATGGATAATGATCGCCTTTTGATATGGTAGACTTCAAGGTTGGAGAAACCTGCAGGTACAATCATGTTTATGTGAAAGATGTGACAACATGGAGCTTTTATAGAGAACAAACAACATTGGACAAGATATTAGAGGGGACTGATGACCAATTGATAAGGATGCTATACATTTATTTATTAAATTATAAAATGGAAGAAGAATAAGTTAGAGACGATGATAGTATGGGCCAAAAATTTTGGATATAATATAGGCTTGGATAAATGCCAAAAGCTTTGGGATAGAAATCGGAAACTGACAATGGCCCATTATATAAGGAAAATATCTATAAAATGTTCTATGGGTGGCAAGGTTGGGTAAAGTGTTTAGTAATATGTCCCCAAACTGTTGGAAATGAAAACAAATATCTATCACATATTACCATATAAAAGCAAGGAAATTCTGGAAACAAATCCAGATGTGGTTAGAAAAAATGACCAGACAACATAGATGTTAAGCCAGAATTGTTTTCTTTAGACATTATATCAGATAGTTATGATAAAGGGACAATATATCTAATACTACACATCTTGCCCGCACAAGAGTTGCATATGCACAGCAGTGGAAGAATGAAAACACCCATTCAGAAGAGGAGATAATAAGGAAGATGCTAGTTGGTGCGGAAATGGACAGAGTAATGCTAATAATAAATGATAAAGGAAATACAGAATACTATGCCACGTGGGATAGATTCTATCAATGGTTAGAAACAAGAGGTGGAAGTTGGAATGCAGAAGAATCAGGTTAGGTGGACATGGAAAGAGCACTACTTCCTGCTGGTTACCAGAGACATCAAGACCAGCCTACATTGCCAAAACTGAACAACTGATTGAATTCCTAGTAGGATTCAATTTGTGCTAGGGTAAAGGAAAAGGGAGATGGTGGGAAAAGGGGTATTCATCCATATGTTTGTAATTATTGGTATGCTTTAATATGTGCATTTATGTTTGATCTACCAGGTACCACATGTGTGTGCAAACAAGACCTCAAGTGAAACTCCAGGGAAAGCCTGTGGAAGGCTGGACATGGCAGATTGTGAGGGTTGTAACCTATTGGGATAATTGGCCTTGTAGGGAGCCTTTCAAATCATTTTCTTCCCAAAAACATTCCTCACTTAATAGAACAGAGGATTGCACAAGCTTGAAGCATTCTAGCCAACACTATACTCATTGCCCTCTACAGATTGGAGTACTGGCCAGTGACAGCAAAGTATGAGAGCAGGGGTGGGATTCTACCAATTCGGCCCGAGTTGGGCGTACCGGTAGCTCCAAAGATCAGCTGAGAGCGAACTGTTTCATTCTGACCTTCAAGTGGGCCTGATGCCTACCCATCCGCCCGCCCCTGGTCTATATTCACCTATATTTCCTTGTTTTTTAGCCCAGCTGATCAGCGCAGCAGAGCCAATTGCCGCACCTCAGCTGTTTTGGTGTGCCTCAGCTGCAGTTAGAAGCCTCTATTTCACCCACTGCGCACGTGCAAAGCGAACTGGTTGTTAGACCTGTTGAATCACACCACTGATGAGCAGGCCCTACACAGGATGGAAATGCGAATACTTCCATGGTGCCTTGGATTAACATGATTCCACCATGCCATGAATGACGATGTATGACGTTGACTGGGAGTCGTGTCAATCATAGCAAAACTGGTAAGGAAGATGTTAGGTAATATGGACACCCTGTACATGATAAAGAAGACTCGGTGATGATGACAGCCATGTGTCTAGAACCTGATGGTGGTGTCCCAGTGGTAGACTTAAGATAGAGTGGATGGATTGCATCAAGGAGGACATGAAATGCATGGGTGTCACCCCTGGATTGAGTTAAATGGGGACAAATGAGGAAGACTGAGATGAAGATGGACCAAGGTCCTGTGCACCTAAAGGCACGTGAATCGTGTCACTGGAAATCATGTAATTAAAACATTACAGCTGTTATTCTGTTAACAGCTCATCTGTCTCCTGTCTGGCCATGGATTATTGAATGAATGGAAACCACTTTGAGATGAAGACATCCTGAATTCCAACCAAGAATTTGTTGACTCTCCCTCACCCAGTCTATGCCAAGCAAGAGAGAGAAGGTTTATACCGCTCATGTGTAGAAAGAAGAACCTGCTTTCCTGCTGATGAAAATGCACAATGATATCAATATGGAATCTGAATGGACACTCAGTAGGAGACTTGGCACCACTAGTTATAGATGTATGGTGAGTGTTAACCCTGGCTCCCCCACAACAATGGATAATGATCGCCTTTTGATATGGTAGACTTCAAGGTTGGAGAAACCTGCAGGTACAATCATGTTATGTGAAAGATGTGACAACATGGAGTTTTTATAGAGAACAAACAACGTTGGACAAGATATTAAAGGGGACTGATGACCAATTGATAAGGATGCTATACATTTATTTATTAAATTATAAAATGGAAGAAGAATAAGTTAGAGACGATGATAGTATGGGCCAAAATTTTGGATATAATATAGACTTGGATAAATGCCAAAAGCTTTGGGATAGAAATCGGAAACAGACAATGGCCCATTATATAAGGAAAATATCAATAAAATGTTCTATAGGTGGCATCTACCCCTGGCAAGATTGGCTAAAGTGTTTAGTAATATGTCCCCAAACTGTTAGAGATGAAAACAAATATCTATCACATATTACCATATAAAAGCAAGGAAATTCTGGAAACAAATCCATATGTGGTTAGAAAAAATGACCTGACAACTTATAGATGTTAAGCCAGAATTGTTTTCATTAAACATTATATCAGATGGTTATGATAAAGGGACAATATATCTAATATTACACATCTTGACCGCAGCAAGAATTGCATATGCACAGCAGAGGAAGAACGAAAACACCCATTCAGAAGAGGAGATGATAAGGAAGATACTAATGGACAGAGTAATGCTAATAATAAATGATAAAGGAAATGCAGAATACTATGCCACGTGGGATATATTCTATCAATGTTTAGTAACAAGAGGTGGAAGATGGAATGCAGAAGAATCAGGTTAGGTGGACCTGGAAAGAGATACTAAGTATGTATTAGAATGTAGATATTAGAATGATAGATAAGTTGACATGCTAGAATATGATGATCAGAAACTACTGTGCAACACTAGTGTTAAGTACTTTGAATATGGTAAGTACCTTGAATGCATGTAGTTTCCACCAAGGTCCACTGCTACCAGCAGGAACTCATTTAAATCTGATTGGCCGAAGGCCCTGCCAGAGCCTTATAAAAGGGCTGCTGCCAGACAGGACCTTCGCTGGATTGTAGATAGCAGTCATGAATAAAGAGCTGTTGTTACTGAGCCCGAGTCTGCCTCCTCTGTTCACCCTATCTAACACTGGTGATGAAGGTAGGGTTGGAAGGCAACTAGGCACCGAAAGAGCAGAAACAATCCAGCAAGTAATCCAGTCCGGAGTGAAGCAGCGCAGCGAGCAGCCATCTCAAGCAGCAAATTTGAATCGACTTCAACCAAGCTGACTACGCACGCCCCACCAGCTCTGTACAACCCAGCTGCTGAACACTGGGAGTCCTAAATGATGAGGTTTGACTGCTTCCTTGAAGACAACAACCTCCTGGGTCTATCCAAAGGCCGGAGGCTGGTCCTGTCTCCTCCAACGAAGTCACCCACCGCTCAGCTAAAGACTGGACTCTGAAACAGGATTTGAACTGGATGTGGAGGAGGTAGCCCTAACCCTAACCCTGTGAAAAGCTCCACGAGCTTCCACTGGGCGAAGCAACAGAAGCAACAGGTCCATCCAACCTGACTGAAGATCAGGCGCCAACTGAACTGCGCAGGTCTGGGTGAGCCACCAAAAAACCCACCTTGCATGACTACGTCACAAGCTGGACAAGCTCAACTAAGAGGGGAGGGATGTTAAGTACTTTGAATATGTTAAGTACCTTGAATGCATGTAGTTTCCACCAAGGTCCGCTGCTACCAGTGGGAACTCATTTAAATCTGATTGGCCGACGGCCCTACCAGAGCCCTATAAAAGGGCTGCTGCCGGACAGGACCTTCGCTGGATTGTAGATAGCAATCACTGAATAAAGAGCTGTTGTTACTGAGCCTGAGGCTGCCTCCTCCGTTCACCCTATCTAACAACTAGGATTGTTTAAAATAGTATATATACTGTATGTTATTTTGTTTTGCAAGTGTAATTGTCCTGGCAAGTGGAATGCCAGAACAATAGCACTGTATTCAATATATTTATATGTAAACAATAAAATATATATCTTAAAAGAAGGAGAAACTGTGGCCCCTTCAGGAAGAGTTCTCCAAGCCATTGAAAACAGCTTTGGACTTGGTTATGTCTATAGGTTAACACCTTGGACACCTAGAGAATACATCACTCAACATAGAAACGGAATGTATGATATAAAACAATAAAAAATATTTCACAAAAACAGCCTGAACTCTAATCAAAAATTCATTGATCATCACCCAATCTATGTCAAGCAAGAGAGAGAAGGTTTATACAACTCTGCGCATGTGCGAGAATCGGAATGGCGGCCAGGGCTCCTTCGTCGCAGATGATTTGACGGAAAAAGCATTGGGAGCCCGTGGAACCAGCTTTTTACCGCCTCTGCCAGGGTCCTCCGGGATGACAGGGATTCGGTGGACTTGTGCGGGCCAGAAGTTGAGGGAGACCGACGCCTTCGGCCGATCTGGGGCTTCGGATTCTCCGACGCGGCTGGGCGTCCTTGCCGGCGGGCGCAGCGGCCTTAAGGTCGCGGTGGAAGCGGTGGAAACGGAGGCGACTGAGGGCGTTTCGCGGCGGCTTCGGCAGCGGCTGGGCGCCCTTGGCGGCGAGTGCAGCGGCCTTATGGTAGCGGTGGAAGCGGAGGCGATTGGGGGCGTTTCGCGGCGGCTTCAGCAGTGGTGGGGTTTCTTAACCCCTTCTTTACAAGTTCTGAAGCTTGGCGAACAGCTTGGCGGACAGCTCGGGGAGCCCGGGGAACTCATAGTGACTCTGACTGTGTCGTCTGTTTATTACTATCGTTTGGAGTCGGGAAATTCGAACGGGGGCTTTATTCGGCTTAGGCGAAGTGGGCGGCTGTCTGTGCGTGCCGTGGCTGGAGCCTTTTCCGGATGCCTCCCCCCCCCTCCATATTTAGCTCAGCTTTTACAGCGACACTATTACCTTCAACAACACTGCTCCCCTCACTAATGCTGTCCCCGCTACCAACGCTGCTACTGGTATTATTATTACTCTTTCCAGCAACATAGCCCCCTGCTCCAGCATTGTTTCCTTTACCAACGCTGCCTTATTCTTCAACGCTGCCTTTTCTATCAACGCTGCCTTCTTCACCAACATTGGTTTCCTGCCGCTCTGGACTTTGCCTGCCAGACTTCCCTCACCCATATATCTAGGGCCTGTGATCCTGTTTGTCCTAGCCCTGACTGTTACCATCATTATTATACTGGTTTTACCCCCAGAAGGAAACTTTGGTCTGGGCTGCGGATGGACAGCTGATGGCAACAATCTGAACTCGCACTTTAAACTTTTAATCAATTGCGCAATTATTTTAGTTTCTTATTTCTTTCTTTTCTTTCATCTTTTTCTTCTTTCTTTGTATGGGCTATGCATGAGGTACGTATGAGATGAATGAATGTCCCACTTTTATGACCATATTGTTGTAAATTTTGTGTTTTTTAATTTTTACGTGGGGACTGTTTGGGGGAGTGCATGAGTAGGTGTGATTCGGAGGACCTGCCGGGAGTTGCGGGGGCCATGGGGGTGGTTGAGGGGACCAGAGACACGGGAGAGGGTCGGGGTATCGCGGTCGTAACAGGGAGGGGCAGATACGGCGGGGACTTTAGGGCAGGCCATTACCGGGGAAGGAGGGTTCGCTACATTACAGAGATCCCTCCTTCCGGCCCTAGGAGTCCCACTCCAAGACCAGATGGCGCAAGTAGTCAGGACCCTGGTCTCAGGCTGTTGTCGCTAAATGCCAGGTCTGTTGTTCAAAAAGCTCCTCTCGTCCGGGACTTAATTTTAGACGAGAGGGCAGACCTGGCATGTATTACTGAAACCTGGCTGGGCCCAGAGGGAGGAGTCCCCCTTGTAGAGCTGTGCCCAGAAGGATTTCAGGTGCTGCATCAGCCGAGAGCCCAGGGAAGGGGTGGGGGTGTGGCCGCTGTTATCCGGGAGTCGTTAGTTCCTCGTAGGGTCCCTGCTCCGGAGATTGTCGGGTGTGAGTCTTTGCTGTTAAAGTTGGACCTCAAGGGTCAAGTGGGTTTGCTGCTAACGTACCTGCCTCCCAACAGCGTTGCAGCAGCCCTCCCCTCGCTCCTCGAGTCGGTAGCCGAGCTGGCAATTGAGTTCCCTAGGTTGATGGTCCTGGGGGACTTTAATTTGCCGTCGCTCGGTGAAAACTCTGATGGGGCGCAGGAGTTCATGGCTTCCATGACAGCCATGGGCTTGACCCAAGTAATTCGAGGCCCAACCCATTCAGCGGGACACATGCTTGACCTTGTATTTCTCTCGGAGCAGTGGATTTGTGATCTTGGTCTGAGGGGGAGCGACATCATACCCCTGTCGTGGTCAGACCACTGCCTACTGAGGCTCGACTTCCGGAGGCCAAACCCCCACTGTAGGGAGGAGGAACCGACCAGGTGGTTCCGCCCCAGGCGTCTTATGGAACCGTCAAGGTTCCAGACAGAGCTTGGGGTTATTCCTGACACTTTCGCCCACAGTCCGGTGGAGACTCTGGCTGCTGCGTGGCACTCGGCAGCGTCGGAGGCCCTCGACCGGATTGCGCCACTGCGGCTCCTCCGAGGCGGCGGATCCCGGAGACCCCCTTGGTTCACCGAGGAGCTCCGGGAGATGAAGCGCCGGAGGAGATGCCTAGAGCACCGTTGGAGGTCCGATAAGTCCGAATCGAACCGAGCAATGGTAAAACCTGCACCAGGGAATACACCAGGGCACTTAGGGCAGCAAAAAGATCCCACATAGCCACCCTGGTTGCATCCGCTGAGTCCCGTCCAGCCGCCCTGTTTAGGATAACCCGCTCCCTATTGAACAAAAGGGAGGCGGGGGAACCCTTGCAGGGCAGAGCTGAAGAGTATGCCCAATTCTTAGCGGCCAAAATGCTCGGTTTCGGTCGGACTTGGACTCCACCCCCGCAGTTCCAGCCGAGGCACAGGGGGACCAAGTAGAACAGCTCTGGGTTGAGTTTCAGGACGTTACCCCCGGGGATGTGGACAAGGCCATGAGAGCTGTAAGTACCTCCACCTGTGTTCTGGATCCGTGTCCCTCATGGCTGGTTACGAACTGCAGTGAGGTGACACGAGGCTGGATCCAGGCGGTTGTAACCGCCTCCCTTCGGGAGGGGAACTTCCCCGCCGCACTGAAAGCGGCGGTGGTGAGACCCCTCCTGAAGAAACCATCCTTGGATCCAGCTGTTCTTAATAGCTATCGCCCAGTCTCCAACCTTCCCTTCTTGGGGAAGGTTGTTGAGAAGGTGGTGGCCTTCCAGCTCCAACGGTCCTTGGAGGAAGCAAACTACCTAGACCCCTTCCAGTCAGGCTTCAGACCCGGTTACAGCACAGAAACCGCTTTGGTCGCATTGATTGATGATCTCTGGAGAGCCAGAGATGAAGGACATTCCTCCATCCTGGTCCTCCTTGACCTCTCAGCGGCTTTCGATACCATCGACCATGGTATCCTTCTGCGACGACTGCGGGAGGTGGGAGTGGGAGGCACCGTACTACGGTGGTTCTCCTCCTACCTCTCGGACAGGTCGCAGTCGGTGTTAGTGGGGGGGCAGAGATCGTCCCCTAGGCCCCTAAATTATGGGGTGCCTCAGGGTTCGGTCTTATCCCCCCTACTATTTAACATCTACATGAAACCGCTGGGAGAGATCATCCGCAGGCACGGGATTAGATACCATCAATATGCGGACGATACTCAATTGTATCTGTCCGCCCCGTGCCAACTCAATGAAGCGGCAGACGTGATGAGCCGGGGCCTTGGGGCCGTTATGGACTGGATGAGGGTTAACAAGCTTGTGCTCAACCCAGAAAAGACCGAGTGGCTGTTGTGTTTTCCTCCCAAAGATTTGACTAATATTCCACCACTCAGGCTGGGGGGTCAAATTTTACACCCCTCAGAGAGGGTTCGCAACTTGGGAGTCCTCCTGGATCCACAGCTGTCATTTGACCACCACCTAACGGCTGTGACCAGGGGGGCATTCGCCCAGGTTCGCCTGGTGCGCCAGTTGCGGCCCTACCTGAATCGGGAGGCTCTCACAACAGTCACTCGGGCCCTTGTGATCTCTAGGCTGGAATACTGCAATGTGCTCTATATGGGGCTGCCCTTGAAGAGCATCCGGCGACTTCAGCTAGTGCAGAACGCAGCCGCGCGAGTGATCGCGGGTGCACCTCGATTCACCCGCATAACACCTATCCTCCGCGAGCTGCGCTGGCTGCCTGTCGATCTCCGGCTGCGCTTCAAGGTGCTATTAATCACCCATAAAGCCCTACATGGCAGTGGATCTGGATACTTGAGAGACCGCCTTCTGCCAATTACATCCCTGCGACCAATAAGATCTCATAGATTAGGCCTCCTCCGTATCCCATCGGCCAGCCAATGTCGGCTGGCAACTACAAGGAGGAGGGCCTTCTCAGCAGTAGCCCCGACCCTTTGGAACGAGCTCCCCGTGGAGATTCGTACCCTCTCCACCGTACAAGCCTTCCGCATAGCCTTGAAGAACTGGCTCGCCCGTCAGGCCTGGGGATAAGGATAGCCACCCCTCCCGAATGATGAATGTATGTTGCCTACTATTTTATTATATGTTTCTATCTTGATGTCTGTATTCCCCCTTCCCTGTTTTATGTGAGCCGCCCTGAGTCCCCTCAGGGAAAAGGGCGGCCTACAAATATTAATAAAACTCTAAAACTCTAAACTCATGTGTAGAAAGAAGAACCTGCTTTCATGCTGATGAAAATGCTACAGGAACAGATCTGAAAATGCACAATGACATCATTATAGTATGACTCCTTATTTATTTATTATTAAAATTTATATGCCGCCCAATCCCGAAGGACTCCGGGCGGCTTACAAAAAAGAAGAGGAAGAAAAAAATAGTAAAAAAAAAGACAGATTTAAAATCACATGCATTTCGTTCTAATCGGGGCTGGACTTCAACAGTGAACTCAGAATTCTCAACCTACCTAGCTGTTTCCCCCCAGTAAATTGAATACTTGAAAACTGTAGTTGTCAAACATCTAGGAAAACAGGTCATGGTTTCTGAATGTTGTTAATTAGGAGTCTAGAATATTTCAAATACCCTAAATTTGTGGGTAGTGAAAGCTAGTTTTGCTTTGTGAGCTCAGATACATTCATTAATATGGTTAATGTAGGTCTCTCCTTAGAAATGTAGCATTACTGGAAGCATATTTTTTTTCTTTGAATCTGAATTATTGTATAGACCATTACGTTTAGTAGGAGCTCTCACAAATGTCTGTATCTTTGTTTTATTGCATACTTATTCAGAATATTTATTATTACCCGGAGAAATTTGTCTGACGTTCTATATTAGTGTAGGACTCTAATTAAAAATGGATACACAATGTCCAATTAGACTTCTAATTAGTACTAGTTAAGCTTCAGTAGAAGAAATTGGCCAAGACTCAAGTCAATAAGTAGAAAGTAATTGCATCAGTTATAAGTTATTTCTCTTTAATTCTCTGCAGTGTCTGAACTTCTCAAAGTAATTCTCCAAGGACAAAACATTGAATAAATAAAGTTAAAGGTTAATTGTGTCTCCTTTAAATCAGGAGAGGGCAATCTCAGTCCAGGGCTGCGAGTCCTCTGAAACAAGATTGTGTGTGTGTGTGTGTGTGTGTACATGTGTCCCCAGAGATACCATTGACTACAGTTTGTGAAAATTGGTGCCATAATATCCTGCCATTCTGAGGTAGAAAATCCCCAAGTCATGCTTTAAATCATTGTTTTTTAATGGCAGCAACCCCCAGCATCCTGGAATGGGGAATTCTGGAATTCGGGAAGTTGAAGTCCACGTATCTTAAAGTTGCTGAGGTTGAGAAACACTAATTTAGAGGCATTCTGTTGGATTTGAAACCCATTGCAACTATTTTAGTGATCCTAAAGAAGATCTTTGAGATTTCCTACAAGTATTTTTTTTAATGCCTTCGAGTTAATCAACTCCTGGTAACTGCCAACCTCTGCAGTCTGTACACTCTGCTACACATATACAGAACATGAATATAAAAGACCAATTGCCTTGTTTTTTTCCCGTTACACCAAAGAGAAGAAGGGTTGCTTTCCATGGAGCTCAGGATCACTGCTGGTAGATTGGTAGTGGAGAACAAACAGCCTGTTGTCGGAGCTGGCAGCAGAGTTGGACAGTGAAGAGGTTGGGGAGAGACATGGGTCAGTCCTGGAGTCTGGAGAAGGCTCAGATGGGGGCTCTGTGTCGGAGGCAGAGAGGGGGGCCAGGGCCATCTGGGAGTTATGTGCTGCCTGCAGAGCCTCCAGAGTTAGACATCAGCGAGGCAGAGAAACAGGAGGAGCCTGTTCCCAGCACGAGTATGTGCAGAGCTGCCAGAAAAGGCAAGAACAATTCAGACAAAAGGGGCAACTCACATGAGCCTTTGCAGGAAACAACTTTGTTCGTTGTGGTCGGTTTAAATTCTGAAGCTCTATTTTGATTGTGCTTCGTGTAGCCTTGCAAAGCTAATTGGCAATTAGGTCTTTGTCAACATTTCAAGGGACAAGAGATTCTCATGGACATTCAGCCTTGATTTGACCCATTACATATCCCTATTGGTTTTCATTCCAAGATAGATAAATCATGCCCAGGAGGACCAACGTTCAATGAGCAATAGTCGGTGGGTGAGGCATGGCTCTACAAAAACTTTCCTTTTCAGGCTGCTGGGCACGGCGCTTCTCCCCTACTGGAGCGGTGCCTGGAGATTTAGTAAACTTATTGGAACAAGGAAGAGATACCTTCTTTGAGGCTCCCATCCTTCTCCGCCATTTGGGGGGTTGGTTTTTTTCTTCCCCCCCCCCCAACAGCCTTGCGCAGTGGGCTTGGGTTACCAGCTGGTATCTCTTCCTGGCAAGCGGGGCTTATGAGTCCAGGAAGGGGCTGACCTTGCCCGCTTTGCCTGCAAACCCCCAATGTTGAGAGACAAGCAGAAGAAGAACATCATGGCTTCAAAAATCTAAGGGGCTGCATATACTTGCGAAATACAGACTACAAGATATTCACATTAATAATAGCCGAATGCTTAAAAAGATTCCTAAAGGAGTTTATACACACTGACCAAAATGGTTTTCTACAAAAACGACACATGAAAAATAATATAAGAATAATATTAGATGTCTTAGAATATTACGAGATACTTAGTGGAACACAGGTGGCATTGCTATTTTAGATGCGCAAAAAGCTTTTGACAGTTAATTGGGAATTTGTGCTACAACAATTGAAATACATGGAATTTGGAAATAAATTTTTAAATATGTTTTGGGCACTTCTAACCAAGAAGCTAAAGTAATAGTGAATGGAGAGGTGACTAAAATAAGTTTAAAATACAGAAAGGTATGAGGCAAGGGTGTCCTCTATCCCCATTGCTATTTATATTGTCTCTAGAAGTGTTAACAAGAATAATATGGAAAGAAACTCAGATTAAAGGTATGGAAATTAGGAAAGAAGTCTACAAATTACAAGCATTTGCAGATGACTTAGTTTTTATTCTTGAAGAACCACTAAAATCAGGTCCGAGGCTGATGAAGGTACTAGAGGACTATGGGAAGGTAGTTGAGTTAAAAATTAATAAAGATAAAACCAAAATGATAGTTAAAATATGACAGAGAAGGAGGAGGAATTGGCCAAGGGAATAAATATTCAGATTGAAAAACAAATGAAATATTTAGGAATCTATATAAAGGAAAGGTGTACATCAATCAAAGAGGATAACTATGTTAACAAATTATATAAAGGAGGATTTGGAGAGGTGGGAAAATTTGATACTCTCCTTCATGGGAAGAATAACAGTGATCAAAATGAATATTCTACCAAAATTATTGTTTTTGTTCCAAAATATTTCTATAAAATTAGATAAAGAGTACTTTGGAAAATTGACTAAAATGACATCAGAATACATTGGAAAGGGAAGAAACCAAGGATTAAATTTAAACTTCTGCAAGCATTTGCAGACGACTTAGTTTTTATTTTTGAAGAACCACTAAAATCAGATCCGAGGCTGATGAAGGTACTAGAGGACAATGGGAAGGTAGCTGAGTTGAAAATTAATAAAGATTCGGGGAAAGGGGAGGAGTGAATAGCGACCGCGGGGGAGAGAAAATGGGCATCTTTTCTGGGCTAAATGCCAGGTCTGTGGTTCACAAGGCTCCCTTCGTCCAGGACCTAATTGTAGACGAGGGGGCAGACCTGGCATGTATTACTGAAACCTGGCTGGGCCCGGAGGGAGGAGTCCCCCTCACCGAAATGTGCCCAGATGGTTTTCAGGTGCTTCATCAACCGCGATCCCAGAGAAAGGGGCGGGGGAGTGGCCATTGTGATCCGACAGTCCTTAGCTCCTTGTAGGATCCCTGCTCAGGAGCTTGTCGGGTGTGAGTCCTTGCTGGTGAAGATGGACCTTGCAGGTCAAGTGGGCTTGTTGTTAACGTACCTGCCTCCCAACAGCGTGACAACAGCCCTCCCCTCGCTCCTCAAGTCAGTAGCTGAGCTGGCAGTTGAGCTCCCCAGACTTATGATACTGGGGGACTTCAATCTGCCTTCGCTCGGCGAACACTCAGATGGAGCGCAGGAGTTCATGGCTTCTATGACAGCCATGGGCTTGACCCAAGTAATCCAGGGTCTGACTCACTCAGCGGGTCACACACTCAACCTCGTATTTCTCTCGGAGCAGTGGAGTTGTGATCTTGGTTTGAGGGGTAGTGAGATCTTGCCCCTGTCATGGTCAGACCACTTCCTACTGAGGCTCGACTTTCGGAGACCAATCCCCCGTTGTAGGGAGGAGGAACCGATTAGCTGGTTCCACCTCAGGCATCTTATGGATCCCCAGGGTTTCCAGATGGCGCTTGGCATTATGCCTGACACTCTCGCCCGCAGTCTGGTGGAGACCTTAGTTGCTACTTGGAACTCGGTAGCATCTGAGGCTCTCCACTGGATTGTGCCTTTACGGCCAATCCGCGGCAGTGGATCCAGGAGGGCCCCTTGGTTTACCGAGGACCTCCGGGAGATGAAGCGCCAAAAGAGACGCCTAGAGCGCCGCTGAAGGTCCAATAAATCCGAGTCAGACCGAGCACTATTAAAAGCTTGCATTGGAGCATACCTCTCGGCAATACAGACAGCCAAGAACTATATTGCCGCTCTGATAGCGTCCGCTGAGTCACGCCCTGCCACCTTGTTTAGGGTGACCCGCTCCCTCCTAAATGGGAGGATTGCGGATAACCCCTTGCAAGGTAGAGCAGAGGAATATGTCCAGTTCCTCGCGGACAAAGTTGCTCGGCTTCGGATGGACCTGGACTCCAATTGCACAGAGCCAGCCGGGGTACCTGGGGAAGGTCTTGAACGCCATCTCTGGACTGACTTTCAACCTGTTGCTCCTGATGAAGTGGACAAGGCCATGGGAGCAGTGAGTGCTGCCATGTGTATACTGGACCCATGCCCCTCCTGGCTGGTTGCAAACAGCAAGGAGGTGACGCGGAGCTGGTTCCAGGCGATGGTGAATGCCTCTCTTCGGGAGGGCTTCTTCCCACCGGCATTGAAGACAGCGGTGGTGAGACCCCTCCTGAAGAAGCCATCGCTGGATCCAGGCATTTTGAATAACTACCGTCCAGTCTCCAACCTCCCCTTTATTGGGAAGGTTGTTGAGAAAGTGGTAGCCTCTCAACTCCAACAGTCCTTGAATGAAGCCGATTATCTGGACTCCTTTCAGTCTGGATTCAGGCCTGGCTACAGCACGGAAACCGTTTTGGTTGCACTGACCGATGATCTCTGGAGAGCCAGGGTTGGAAGTCATCTCTCCATCCTAGTGCTTCTCGATCTCTCAGCGGCCTTCAATACCATCGACCATGGTATCCTTCTGCGACGGTTACGAGAGGTGGGGGTGGGAGGCACCATTTTTCGGTGGTTCTCCTCCTACCTCTTGGACAGGTCGCAGTTGGTGTTGGTCGGGGGACAGAGGTCGACCCCTAGGCCCCTGAAATATGGGGTCCCTTGGGGTTTGGTCCTATCCCCCCTCCTGTTTAACATCTACATGAAGCCGCACGGGATAAAATACCATCAATACGCGGACGATACCCAGTTGTATCTGTCCTCCCCGTGCCAACTCAGTGAAGCAGTTGACGTGATGTGCCAGTGCCTGGAGGCTGTAAGGGTCTGGATGGGGGTTAACAAGCTTGCGCTCACTCCAGACAAGACCGAGTGGCTGTTGTGTTTCCCTCCCAAAAATTTGGTTAGTATTCCATCATTCAGGCTGGGGGGTGAAATTTTACACCCCTCAGACAGGGCTCGCAATTTGGGAGTCCTCCTGGACCCACAGCTGACCTTAGAACATCATTTGTCGGCTGTGACTAGGGGGGCATTTGCCCAGGTCCGCCTGGTGCACCAGTTGCATCCCTAACTGAACCGGGAGGCACTCGCAACAGTCACTCATGCCCTCGTGACCTCAAGACTGGACTACTGCAATGCGCTCTACATGGGGCAGCCCTTGAAGAGCATTCGAAGACTTCAACTCGTCCAGAATGCAGCCGCGTGAGCGATCGTGGGTGCACCTCGGTACACTCACGTTACACCTATCCTCCGCGAGCTGCACTGGTTACCGATCGGTCTCCGGATACGCTTCAAGGTGCTAGTCGTCACTTATAAAGCCCTTCATGGTATTGGACCTGGATACTTGTGAGACCGCCTGCTGCCAATTACCTCCCAAAGACCCATTAGATCACACAGGGTTGGCCTCCTCCGGGTTCCGTCTACTAGCCAATGCCATCTGGCTACCACCCGGGGGAGGGTCTTCTCTGTGGCAGCTCCGGCCCTTTGGAATGAACTCCCCGCAGAGATTCGGACCCTCACTTCTCTCCAGGCCTTCCGAAAAGCCATTAAAACCTGGCTGTGTCGGCAGGACTGGGGTTGATGAGTTCCCTTCCCCTCTCGATCTGTGTGGCTGTTGGCTATTTTTAAAAGCTTGTATTATACTCTTGTGTTTCCCTTTCCCCCTTGGGTTGTTCGCCGCCCTGAGTCCCGCAAGGAATAGGGCGGCATATAAATAAAACAAACCTCAAACCGAAAGAGGCGCCCGCTGGAATTAGGCGGGGGCCAGTCCCTGGGACCGGGCAAGCGAGCTTGGTCAAAGCTAGGTCCTGGACACTGCTGGTCAAGAGGAATTCAGTGCAATGAGAGAGCAATACATGAGGACAGGAGATGGCTTTCTTATAGTCTATTCGGTCAAAGACAAAGCCAGCTTTGAACATGTGGATAGGTTCCATCAACTCATTCTCCGAGTTAAGGATAGAGAATCTTTTCCAATGAATTTAGTGGCCAACAAAAGTTGATCTAATGCATTTGAGAAAAATCACCCAAGACCAAGGGAAGGAAATGGCAGCCAAGCACAATATTCCATATATAGAAACTAGTGGTAAGGATCCTCCACTGAATGTTGACAAAGCCTTCCATGATCTTGTTCGAGTAATCAGCAGCTGCTATTTCCAAACTGCAGAAATAAGTTTGTCCGTCTGTCCATCCATTCATCCATATTGATTCTGCATAATCTGAAAATGGCATAAGATTCTTGCCTGTGTTTACTTTTCCTTTAGAATATTCAGATCAAAATTTTATTTTAATAACGCCGGTGCTTCTCGGCTTTGTTTCTGGATGTGGGACTTTACCTTTGGACTTGACAAACTCAGGAGAACCCTTGGGGCCGCGCTAATATTATCCCACCAACAAGGGGGTGGTTGGCTTGGATGGCACCGAGTGGGATTAAGCGGCTGGCCTTACTACCGCCGCCGCATCCCTTCCAGCCCCCCCCCTCACCCGCTCTTCATTGTATCCTGGCTTGCAACATCCTGGTGGCCTGTGTCATTGCCCTCTTCGAGTGGGAGTGCCCCTAGAGTTTCCAGAACTACATCGGCCCACAGTCGGTTTCCTCGGAGTGGGTTGGTTATGTGGCGCTGGACGGAGGGGACAGTTGTTTCTACGTATCATCTTCATGACCCCGCCGGGCACCTCCCCCCACTCCATTTGAACGGACTGTCTCCACATTGTGGCTTCTTCTCTGCTCTTGTTGTGGTTGCAGAGCTTTTCCAACTTATTACTCTTACCACCTGGCTCTCCCTGCCTCTGTTTATGTTTATGGACTTTAGACTGCCTATGGACTTTGGACCCTGGACTCTGGACCCCTGGATTTCCAGATTTTTTGATCCTGTCTCCCTGTCTCAACTATTACCGCCCACCACTGCCATTGACCTGACTGTGTGTCGCCATTCTATGGACCAACGATTGACTTGCACAATTCCAACACTAATTTAATATCTGCGCAATCCCTCTTTCTTTTCCTTGGTATGTGGAGTGTTTGTGTATGCCTGCGAGCGAATGATCCCACTTTCTTTTAAATTATCATAATTATTTTTATTGTATTGTTATATCTTTTAAACTATTGTGGGGTATGCATGCGGAGAATGCTTGGTTGATGCGTATGAGGGGATTGAGAGTGTGGCCTGGGGCCCCCTCCACTGAGTGCGGAACCAGAAGTGGATGGGGGCCCGGATCCGCCTCTCATCCCGGAATGGCTGATCTGAATGGCCTGCCAAGTAGACCGGGGGCCTTGAGAGATAAAGGAGGGTCTACGGGTATTGGGGCGGGCCGGAGCATTACGGTTATGACTGGGAGGGGCAGGTACAATGGGAGCTCTAGGGCTAGCCATTACCGGGGAAGGAGGGTTCGCTACGTCACAGCGATCCCTTGTTCCGGCCCTGATAGCTCAACTTGGGAACCAGGTGACATGGGAAATCAGGGCCCTGGTCTCAGGCTGCTGTTGCTAAATTGGCCAAGGGAATAAATATTCAGATTGAAAAACAAATGAAATATTTAGGAATCTATATAAAAGAAAGGTATACACCAATCAAAGAGAATAACTATGTTAACAAATTATATAAAGGAGGATTTGGAGAGGTGGGAAAATTTGGCACTCTCCTTCATGGGAAGAATAGCAGTGATCAAAATGAATATTCTACCAAAATTATTGTTTTTGTTCCAAAATATTTCTATAAAATTAGATAAAGAGTACTTTGGAAAATTGACTAAAATGACATCAGAATACATTTGGAAAGGGATGAAACCAAGGATTAAATTTAAACTTCTGCAAGATGTAAAAGAAAGAGGATTTGGTGTACCAGAGTGGGAATTATATCACTAAGCAACAACGCTTACCTGGGTAAAAGAACGGATAGATTTAAAAAATAGACTGCTAACACTAGAGGGCCACGATTTACATTTCAGATGGGACATCTTCCTGTGGTACGGGAAGCAGGTAGCACATCAATATTTTCAGAGACACTTCATAAGACAGGCTTTATTAGAAACATGGAATAAATTCAAGAAGAAAATTTACAGCAAGGTTCCGATTTGGCTATCAACATTAGAAGTGGTAGTGCACCCAAATTTTATCAACCAGAGAAAACAGGTCATCTATAAAGATATAATAGACAAAGAAGGGAGATTAAGATCGAAGCAAAAGCTAAAAGAGCAAGGGATATAATTGTAATGGTGGTCCTATCTTCAAATCCAATCACGTTACTTGAAAGATACGAAAGAGTGGGGCATTAATAGGAAGCTGATGGCAATAGATAAGATCCTTTTGGGGACAAATGGTAAATGGTAAATTGATAAAGATTTACAAATGTTTATTGGAATATAAGATGGAAGAAGAGCAGGTGAAGGAGACAATGGTAGCATGGGTGATAAACTTTAGCTATAATATACATCTGGATAAGCAAGAACTATGGGAAAAGAATAGGAAAATAACATTGTCAATACAGCATAAAGAATTTTTTATAGGTGGCTGCGAGAATAGCCAAAATGTTTAGAAATTTAGTGCCAAAATGTTGGAAATGTGATCATGAATCAGGCACATACTACCATGTGTGATAGTTGTGACAAAAAACAAAACAATATTGACAGAAAATTCAAAGGTGGCTGATAGAGAAAACCAGAGGAAATAGAATTCATACCACTCTCGCCCACAGTCCGGTGGAGACTCTGGTTGCTGCCTGGCACTTGGCAGCATCGGAGTCCCTTGACCGGATTGCGCCACTACGGCCACTCCGCGGTGGCGGATCCCGGAGGCCTCCTTGGTTCACCGAGGAGCTCCGGGAGAGGAAGCGCCGGAGGAGACGCCTAGAGCACCTATGGAGGTCCGATAAATCCGAATCGAACCGAGCACTCTTAACAACTTGCACCAAGGAGTACATCAGGGCACTTAGGACAGCAAAAAGATCGTATATTGCCACCTTGGTTGCGTCCGCTGAGTCTCGCCCAGCCGCCCTGTTTAGGATAACCCGTTCCCTCCTAAATAGGAGGGATACGGGGGACCCCTTGCAGGGTAGGGCTGAAGACTATGTCCAGTTCTTAGCGGACAAAGTTGCTCAGTTTCGGTCGGATTTGGACTCCACCTTTGCAGACCCAGCCGAGGCACAGGCGGATAATTTGGCAGACCATCGCTGGGTTGAGTTTCAGGATGTTGCCCCCGGGGACGTGGACAAGGCCATGAGAGCTGTGAGTGCCTCCACTTGTGTACTGGATCCGTGTCCCTCCTGGCTGGTTGCCAACAGCGGTGAGGTGACACGGGGCTGGATCCAGGCGGTAGTTATCGCCTCCCTCCGGGAGGGGGTCTTTCCCCCCGCTCTTAAGGCAGCGGTGGTGAGACCCCTCCTGAAGAAACCATCTGACCGATGATCTCTGGAGAGCCAGGGTTGGAAGTCATCTATCCATCCTAGTGCTTCTCGATCTCTCAGCGGCCTTCAATACCATCGACCATGGTATCCTTCTGCGACAGTTACGAGAGGTGGGGGTGGGAGGCACCATTTTTCAGTGGTTCTCCTCTTACCTCTCGGACAGGTCGCAGTCGGTGTTGGTTGGGGGGCAGAGATCGACCCCTAGGCCCCTAACATATGGTGTGCCGCAGGGGTCGGTCTTGTCCCCCCTACTATTTAACATCTACATGAAACCGCTGGGCGAGATCATTCGGAGGCATGGGATAAGATACCACCAATACGCGGACGATACGCAGTTGTATCTGTCCGCCCCGTGCCAACTCAATGAAGCGGTGGACGTGATGAACCAGGGTCTCGAAGCCGTTAGGGACTGGATGAGGGCTAACAAGCTTGTACTCAACCCGGAAAAGACCGAGTGGCTGTTGTGTTTTCCTCCCAATAATTTGGCTAGTGTTCCATCACTCAGGCTGGGGGGCCAAATACTATACCCCTCAGACAGGGTTTGCAACTTGGGAGTCCTTCTGGACCCACAGCTGACCTTTGATTACCATCGGCTGTGACCAGGGGGGCATTTGCCCAGGTTCGCCTGGTGCGCCAGTTGCGACCCTACCTGAACCGGGAGACTCTCACAACAGTCACTCGGGCCCTTGTGACCTCTAGGCTGGAATACTGCAATGTGCTCTACATGGGGCTGCCCTTGAAGAGCATCCGGCGACTTCAGCTAGTCCAGAATGCGGCCGCACGAGTGATTGTGGGTGCACCTCGGTTCGCCCACATAACACCTATCCTCCGCGAGCTGCGCTGGCTACCTGTTGATCTCCGGGTGCGCTTCAAGGTGCTACTTACCACCCACAAAGCCCTTCATGGTAGTGGATCTGGGTACTTGAGAGACCGCCTTCTGCCAATTACCTCCTCGCAACCTATAAGATCTCACAGATTAGGCCTCCTCCGAGTTCCATCTGCCAGTCAGTGTCGACTGGCAACTACGCGGAGGAGAGCCTTTTCGGTAGTAGCTCCGACCCTTTGGAACGATCTCCCCGTGGAGATTCGTACTCTCACCACCCTTCAGACCTTCCGCACAGCCCTCAAGATCTGGCTATCCCGTCAGGCCTGGGGTTAAAGATTATAATCCGTCCCCACCCGAATGATCAATGTTGCTCTATTTTTAATTACGCATGTTCTATACGTCATTGTATGTATCCCCTCCCACATAAGTTGTAAGCCGCCCTGAGTCCCCTCAGGGAAAAGGACGGCCTATAAATAAACTTATACCATACCATACCATACCAGAACTATTTTCTTTTGGAAATCATAAACAATAAATATAACAGGGGGTAAATTACTTAACAATACATATTATTAAGGCAGCAAGAATGGTCTTTACCCAAAACTCGGAAAACAAGGAAATTCCACAAGAAGAGGAAGTAATTAGGAAAATTTTGACTTGTGCTGAAATGGATAAATTGACATGGGAATTGAAGAATAAAGATGAACCAGAATATTACAAGATCTGGGACATATTTTATCGATGGTTAGAACAAAAAAGGAAAGACCCAAAATAAACAACAACTAAGATTTATAGAATGGAGATTAGAATTACGTATGAAACTACAAAAGTGAAAATGATAAGAAGATAAAAACAAAGCAACGTGGTTGGAAATACAATATTTTTATATTTGTAAATCCCGAATCGACCAAATGTAAATAAGCTTGGTAGTTATAATGTATAACTTTATATCTTAATATGTATGGGCAAAGTCTTTGCCAGGATGGTTACACTGTGTCCAATGCTTTAATTTGTGTTCAATTAATACACTTTTTAAAAAAAAAAATCTAAGGGACTGGTTTGGACAAAACTCAACAGCACTTTTTCGTGCGGCTGTTGATAAAAATAGGATCGCCAACATGATCGCCACCCTCCGATGACTGTTAGGGCCCAAGAAGAACACCAAGTACAACAAAAAAAAAGAGCCAGAATCACAAAAACCATTTGGTGGATGTAGATAAAGTACCTAACGGAGCACCTTTGCTCACTAAAGTAGAGGGTGCTGTAATTCTAGAGGTGTTTGCAGGATTTTGTGCACGCACCAGAGGCACTGAAGCATCATCGCAGCTCTGCTGGGTTTTTTTAGAGACATGCGACTCCCAGCAAAGGGACAGAAGGAAACAGGGCGAAACTTGGGTGGGATCATTTTCAGCCTTCGCTTGACAGGCACACACCGCCGATGCCTCTTATGCCGGCTTTTCTCAATCTTAGTCAAGCTCTCCGATGTGTGGACTTCAACTCGCAGCATCCTTAAAGTTGCCAAGGTTGAGAAATACTGCTTTGCCAAGGTTGAGAAATACTGCTGTGCCAAGGAGAAAAAGCCCTTGCCCACCGAAGGAGGACGGGCAGCAAAACTAGGAAACGTTTGGCTTCTTTGCCCACGAGAGGGCTCCCTGGCTTTTCTTTGCTAGACCCGAAGTACCTGCTAGTTTTTCCCCTCTTAGCGAACAGCATGTAAGAGTCCCGTTTTGTTTTCCGGGTTATTGGGGGAAGTTGCTCTGATTGCTCCGATTGCTCCGCTTGCACGGCCGTCTTATTTCGATGCAAGGGGGTCTCAAAGCAGAGATCCCTTCCCCCCTTTTGCCTTAACCCTAAAATAAGAATTCCCTCCCTTCTCTAGATATTCGGCTAAAAAGTCTCCTTGACACAGGGCTGAATCTCAGCAGGTAGAAAGCGTGTGGGAGGGGGGGGGTGTCTCCGGGTCCCCATCCTTCCTGCATCCGTCTGCAGATCCAAGCTCTGTGGATGTGCAACCCCCCTCCCCGGAGTCTTGTTTCTCAGCAGCAGAGAAATTGGCCGGGTTGAAGGGCAGTCAGAAAATACGAGGTGGAAAGTGGATTGCAATGGAGAGATTGACAAGCACAACGCCCGGGATCTCTCTTTTGAATCCCAGGCTTTGCTGATCAGCTTTTTCCTCCAACCTGGAAAGGGGGAACTGGATAAAGATTTATTTCTAAGTAGGGGGTGGGATTCTGTGTTGCAAAATCTGTTTCTTTCGGGGGGGGGTATCTTATAGGCAGGGGAACTCCAGGCAGCATCGGACAGCAGGCAACCTGACCCAACCTAGCCCAGAATCAGAAGCAAATTTTGGTGACAGTTCTCTTTGGAGAGGGGCAGAATAACCAAAGCAGCCACTATGTGACTGATTTCTCTCTGCTCATCCCACTCTGTCAGTTATTAAGAGTTTTACATTCCTTCTATCTTTTGCTTTTCATGGATGCATTTTTTCAATCGGTTTACTATAATTGCTTTCACTATGGCCCAATATGTAAGATTTTTTTTTTTCGTTTTCTCTTAGTTGCAAAATTTCCTTTGAGATGGACCCCCAGTCACTCCTCCCAGAAGAGCAAGCAGAGGAAGCAATTTCTTGGGCTCCAGGGAATCTAATGAATGGCTGGTGTAGAAGAAGACCTGCTTGGTCAACATCCATGAAGGATCCAGAAGCCCATCGCTTTGGGAAAGAGGAACCGGTTGGCATCCCTGGGGAGGTCAAGGTGGACGTGGATGCCCTGCTCAAAGACATTGAGGAACACAACAGGCAGAGGTTTCGTTCGGATGCTCTTCCTTTGGGGGAACGTCCCTGGCAGACTCTGTTCCACCTGGGAGAGGCCGCTCAGAGGTGGCTGAGACCAAAGGACCGCACCAAAGGACAGGTGGTGGACGTGGTCATCTTGGAGCAGTTTCTACATGTGCTTCCTTTGGGAATGCGGGCTTGGGTGAGAGCCAGGAAGCCAAGTACCAGCCAGGAGGCAGCTCAGCTGGCTGAAGCTTACCTGGAGCAACAGGTATCCTTGCGAATAAGAAAGGGAGACCTTGATTCATAGCCTAATGCTAGGAATGTTGTTGTTCCTCTGACCACAAGCATTGGCCAAGCAAGAAGGGGTCTCCAGTAGGCTGGATTCTGAGGCCACCTGAATTTGTCTTGCAATTGGTTATAAATGGAGTGGGCAGTAGAAAGAGGGAAGGCTAAAAACATCATCTCCTTTGATAACAGAATAACAGCATCATGGTATGGCATGCCGGTTTGATAGCCACGGATAGGAAAACATTACAGAGGGTGGTGAGCACAGCACAAAACATTGTGGGCTGCCCTCTGATACCAGTAGATAAGACTGCTAGGGCTCGCTGCCTTAGAAGAGCGAGGAAAATCCTCAGGGACGACTTACACCCTGGAGAGCACATCTTTACCCTCCAACCACCAGGAAAGAGATATAGAATCATAGCCAGCCACACAAACAGGCTGAAGTACAGTTTTTATCCGTGGGCTGTCATACTCCTGAATGTGAAATAACATCACAACTACGTAGTTCGATGGGCTTGCAGAGCTGGTGCAATGTGTAACACGTTCACACTGGTGTAATGGGAGGACTGGGTGTTTGTTAATATGATTTATTGGGTTAGGGATTTTCTATCTTCACTGTGAATTGTATTGTGTTGGGGGGGGTGCACTAAGGGAGCTCTACCAATCATATTGTACATATGTTGTGCACTGACAAATAAATTATTATTATTATTCTTAACAGTTTCCAGCTTGCTAGGAAAGTCTGTTCTTACTTGGAGAGCTACAGGTCTAAAATATACCCCCAATATCTTGGTTCATATACCCTGCTAATTACAAATCCCGGGTTGGTATCTCAGGTTTACATAATATAGCTATACTGTAATTTATAATCCAGTGGCCTGGTTAACCTGTCAGTGGCTGGTTTTCTACAGTTTACTGAACCACAAATCACAACCACAAGTGAAATCATTGAGTTGTATCCCTGTTATAAGAGTATGGTTAAATTTCTAATCTTTGTCCTGCTAACTTTTTAGGGGAGTCCCTTGCTTCAACATTATGTTTAGATATCAACTGTCAGGGAGCTTTATATAAACTTAGGTAAGGAATTATAAAATCAAGATGCAGCAGGTATTATTTCTGAATATTTTTTGCTAAATGGCATGGTTAGCAGTCATCACAGTAGTAAACAGATCAAAAGCATTAATTTATTCCATTTTCTTCCTCTTATAGTGTCCTATGGCATTCCAAGATGTGGCTGTATATTTCACCCAAGAGGAATGGGACCTTCTAAATGAGGAGCAAAGAATATTGTATTACACCGTCATGCAAGAAAATTCTGAGAACATAACCTCTTTAGGTAAGGGTTCCTGTAAGATCAAGGAATCCTTTCTGAAGCTGTCAACTCTATTTTGCTTATATAACAGTCCTTGTGAGTTGTTTGTTTGTTTAGCAAATGTAATAACCAAGGAGCAAATTACATTTTATTTGGTAACCTGCTTTATCTTTAAAGCAGACTTTTCCGTTAGATTGAGCCGAGGGACAACAAATGCAAGGTTCCCTTAGGTTTCCATGGCTTGGGGTGCACTTTAACCTGGTTCTTCCCAAATCTAGACCAACATTTCAACTATGCTACACTAGTAGACAATTCTAAATTATTTTTGTTCTTGGTATTCTCTGACCTTGGTTGCTCTCCCACAAATAACTCAGATGACCAAGAGGTTCAGTATCATTTTGCACCACGCAGAAAACTGGAAACAATGTTGTGATCAGAGCACTATCAAAAAAGAAATTAGCTTCCAACCTGTCATCTAGAAACCTTTATGAGGTGTACCTCTATTGGAATTCTGAGCTAGCTAATTTACCCAGCCTGTCCCTGGATGAGACACTTTATCATGTTAGATAGCTATAAAGAAAATCAATAATCTTCCTTTCTTTTGTTGTGTTTCTTTCCCTTCCTTTAGAGCTTTTGATTTCTAAACCAGATCCAAGCCTCCAACCTGACTTGGACGAAGAGACACAGAGGGCCTTCAAAGGGAAAGACTCTATTGTTGAAGGAGTTATGAATTGGGAGGACATAACTGTAGTCGGTGAGAAAGTCTTTCTGTAACAAAAGAATCCGCCTATTTTTAAGTCTTATTGGGTTACATGTTACTTTTTTCCAAAGTCAATCACTTTGAATCAACCTGTCTCACATCCAGACACACAGCAGTTGGAAGATACATTGATCAGAATTTCCTTTAGTACATAGTTTAGCTCATAAGTTGGTGACTTTTCCTGCCATTAACTTAGCTGTTGCCCCACTGATTTCATTACTTCCCTCTGTCAGCGACCTGGGTTGGCTGTACAAAATCAGACGTGTTTCTGGGGGTTCACATTAACCACTGAACCATTCCCATGGAAACCCTCAGCAGAATCTGGGGGACGTCCATTCTGATTCAGCAGCCCTCTTTGCCCATTTTAATTGGCCCATTGCAGTTGCCGTAACTCCAAGTCGCAGTAAATCTTAATTCCACCCAATAAGGTAGTCCCTTCGTGTCCGCAAAACACAAACAGTTGCACATACTTGGACCCCTCACCAAAACTGTGACTGAGGTGCACCTAGTAATCAGTAGGAAAGATTTCAGAGAGCCCCTTTGAGAGTATAGTGGCCAGCAAAACATGCCCCTAAATCAACCCTAACCAGTTCCAGTATGGTAATATATTGATTTAAAGCCTGAGAAAACCTGGTTTCTACTCAAGGTAAAAATTTGATGACTTTTTGACATCTGGTACTAGTCTTTTTCCCTGCATTGTTTTTCAATATTTCCCCTGGTTTAACTTTTTTCCTTAATTTAGAATTGCCACCCCAATATCCATATGATTGCCTGCATAATGGTGAACCTGACATGATCTTCCAGATCGGAAGAGATGGGATGATTCAGGAGTCTGAGGAAAGGAGTAGACTGAGGCATTCTTTTCCAGGTGAGCTATTAGGGTTTGGGGTTTTTTTGAAGCCACCTGGGAAGGGAAGACTCGGAAGAAAGATGAAAGTCACTGTAAGACAGAGCCAGATTCTTTTTGAATGAGCAAAACAGAGCTTGAGGAACCAAAGTATTCTAAACAATGCAGAATGTTGTTTTCCTGCAAAAGTGGGGGAGGGGGGGCAGTCCAGCAATTTTCCAGCGTTCTTCAAAATATTCCATTGCCACAGCAATTCATTTTCCCCACTTATTTGCCATCCTTGTTACTACTTCTGTATCTAGAACGTCAGAAGAAGTGAGGTCTTTTAGTATTCTGTTAGTGTATCAAATTGTGAGGAAGGTACTTCCATTTTTGATAGTTCCCTTCATGGCTTGGGACCAGGTTATCTGAGGGACTTTTTTTGCCTGTGTAAGGCCCGGCCTCTTCTCCTTATTCAAGAAAGTAAAGACACTTGAAACTTAGCATTTCAAAAGGAACCTTTTATTGAATAGAAGTGATAGCAGGGCGAAAGCAAAGCAGGCTCTAAGAGCCCTCAAGCCATACAGTTAGAATAAAAGGAATTGGAAACCTATCCCAACAGTCCAGTGTGGATTCAGCCAATATGCAGGTGTGAAAATGTTATTGTACCGGCGCTCTGAGAAAGCGATAAGGGAACTTTCTCAGGGTCATCCTCTGCCGGCTTTGAAGCGATACAACCCACATGGCTCTCCCTCCCCTTACGTTCCCCAAAAGGTGAGAAAATGCCAGGCTGCTTAGGCACCAGGCTAAAGATTATAAATCAATGATTACAGGATGCAGAATATATAGGAGAGAGAGTAATAAAATGTAAACGTATGCAAAGTACAATAAAGATACATAATGGAACAGGGTCCCCATCCTCCCCTGAAGAATGGCAGATTCACAGATCTGACAGCCGGTCACATCCACCCAACCCACTAGAGTGGGGAGGCAAGATACTATCCCCTAAGGAGGTACATTTGACAGGACTCGAAGAAGAGCCTTCTTCCATGGTGGCTCCCTCCCTCTGGAACATTATCCCTCCAGAAATTAGACTGGGCCTCACCCCAATCTGACACTTTTGTAAGGCCCTGATGGTTTTGCTAGCATGCCTGGGGAACCCAGACCTGGATGGAGCCCATTAAATGGCTGATATGAGTGTGTGTTGTTGGAGGGGGGGGGGAGTATTTTATTATTTTTAATTCTTCCACATTGTGTTTTTATTTTCTGTAAGCCGCCTAGAGTCGCTGTGAGTGAATAGGTGGCTATCTAATTTTTCCAAAACAAATAAATGAAAAGGGATACTAAAAATAGCTGAAGAAAGAATGGTGGTTTAACTGAAATAGCCAAGCATTTCAGGCCAAATGTTTAAAAACCTGACTGTGGGCCACTGCAAGCTGTTGTAAATGCGAGCCAGTTGCCAAGTAGCCAAAATACAATCACATAACTGTGGTGTGGAGGGGTATTTGTGTGTGTCCATCAGTTGTGACTATGAGGATGGGTCATTATTACCTTACTTGAAGTCTGTCATAAATTTGAATTGTCGTAAGTTGAGGGGACTACCGATAGTGAATTAAATAGCCTAGAAATCAAAATTTCATACCGTATTTTCAGCCCTGAATCCAAATAATGGTATTTTTCCACAATTAAAGAATGTGAAGGAATAATTCAAAGTTTGATATTGAAACCAAGTCCATATTTTTCCCCCTTTTCTTGCTTTGCTCACCCACCCCCTTATTTACTTTTTTTTGCCTCTGTCTTCAAAGCTTTGTTTATATCTTTGTTGTTCTTGCAGAAAGTCTGGCTACCAGGAAAAAAAATTATCAGGAGGAGTTTAGAGCAGACCGACTTCAGGAGCCAACGCAGTGGGATATGTTCTTTGATCCCCAAATTTCTGAACCAATAGAGGTCAAATCTAGAGGACAACAAGGGTTATTCCTGGAGCTCATGCAAGCTTCTAGGGCTGACAAGAAAATGCCCAATAGTAACTCCCAAGTAAGTTCTACTGTATCAAAAAGGAACTACCCCTGTTCTGAATGTGGGAGAAGTTTTGATCGCCGTTCCAACTTAATTAAACATCAACGAATCCACACAGGAGAAAAGCCCTACCCTTGTACAGAGTGTGGGAAATGCTTTGACCAGCAGTCCAATCTAAACGTCCATCTAAGGATTCATACTGGCGAAAAGCCATATGGCTGCCCTGATTGCGGCAAAAGGTTTAGTATCAAATCACATTTACATGGACACTATAGGATACACACAGGGGAGAAGCCTTACGAATGTGAAGACTGTGGGAAGAGCTTCCGTGTGAAATCTTCCTTAAATAAGCACCAGCGAACCCATACAGGAGCGGCCAAGCTCTCCAAACCACCTGAGGTCAAATCAGAGGGTCCCCGGGCAATATTGCCAGAAGTGACACGGGTTTATGCAGCTCCCAAATCAGAAAAAATAATTAAAGTTATGAGTAGGAAGCCCCCTATAGAAATCACGGTGTCAAACAAGAATTTTTCCTGTTCCGAGTGTGGGAAAGGATTCGATCGGCCTTCACATCTCATTACGCACCAGAGGATCCACACAGGGGAAAAACCGTATCCGTGCATTCAGTGCGGGAAACGTTTTCACCAGCAGTCTAACCTGAATGTCCATTTGCGTCTCCACACTGGGGAGAAACCTTACGGCTGTCCTGAATGCGGCAAAAGATTCAACATCAAATCCCATCTACATGGACACTACAGGATCCACACAGGTGAGAAGCCATTTGAGTGTGAAGACTGCGGCAAGAGCTTCCGGGTGAAATCTTGCCTAAATAAGCATCAGCAAGTTCATACAGGAGAAAAGCAATATAAATGACTGAGGGGGAAAAAACCCTGAAGTTCTAACCTAATTAAACATCAGGTCATTCTGGAGAGAAAGATTACAATGCTCTGAACTTGGGGGGGGGAAGCAACTTTTGCAACAGATGAGACTTTATCAAACATGAAAGAATCCACGCAGGAGAAAATCCTTCTGTTTTCCTTCTGCAAGAAATAAGCACCTGAAAATCTACAGTGTCTTTGTGGGTGCTTAATCTGTGGGAAAATGTTCAGGATGGTAGTTCTAGCAGTGATTGGAAAGGGGTGGATTTGAACACACAACTGAGGCACTGATCATAGCAGCACAAAAACAGGCACTTAGTACATGATCCATAGAAACGAGTCTACTATCTAGGCAAATGTAGATTATGAAGACGGGTCTCAGAGACAGCCCAACACAGTGTCTAGATACAACACATAGATGCAGGCAGAAAGAACACACTCTGAACAGCCCAACAAGAAAACTGGCATTGTGTACAGGAATATATGCGCAGTGTATGGGCCACATCCAGATGGGAGATTCAACAGAAGGTCATGAAAGAGATTAGGACTAAGATCCTGTGGGACTTCCAGATTGAGACAGATAGGCAGGTACTAGCCAATCAACCAGGCATCATGATACTGGAAAAGGATAGAAGACAGCAATGGTGATAGAGGTATTGGTACCAAATGACACCAACATGTGGGAGGAGCAGTATAAGAAATTAGAGAAGTTCCAGGGCCTGAAGAAGGAAGTAGAGGAGATGTGGAAAGTCAAAATGGTCTCAGTGGTGGGAGGAGTGCCTGTGGCTATGACTGCTAAACTAGTATAATAGCTCCAACAGACCTCAGGAACAATGCCAGAGCTCTCTGTTCAAGAGTGTGCAGGGTTAGGAACAGCTAAGATCCTACGCAGGCCTTTGGTAGAGGACCAGAGATTGAAGGAAACACATATCACCATAGGGGTGAAAAGGGAAATAGCAATAGAACGTAGACTTATATACTGCTTCATATAGTGCTTTTACAGCCCTCTCTAGGGAGTTTACAGAGTCAGCCTATTGCCCCCAACAATCTGGCTGCTCATTTTACCCACCTAGGAAGGATGGAAGGCTGAGTCAACCTTGAGCCTGGTGAGATTTGAACTGCTAAGTTGCAGACAGCTGGCATCAGCAGAAGTGGCCTGCAGTACTGCTCTCTAAGCACTGAGCCACCTCAACTCACCTCAAATTTTTAAATGTACACAATATTCATAGTTCAAGTATAATCATTTGAAATGCAACAATTGAGAAACGTTTCCATGGTTTTTTTTTGGAGGAGGTTATTGTTCAATGAATCCCTAAGGAACAAAAGCAAATGTTTCTATGGGGTTCAGAGGGAAGCCGTTTGTGTTTGGAACTTAAATATCTTAAATTTGCAACAATTTGAGAGCCAGTATGATATAGTGGCTAAGATGCTGGTCTAGAAACCCAGAGACTGGGTTCTGGGTTCTAGACCCTCCTTCTCAACCCAACCAATCTCACAGGGCTATTAGAGAGAAAATAGGCAGAGGAAGGCAGGTTGGCATAGCACAAAGTCCGGTTGGTTCAATTCACCTGGTGCAATTTAGCCAATAACCACACCAAGGTGGGTGAGAACACATTAAGAACTTTATTTCTGCACAGAAGAGCTCACGCTTGGGATTAGAGTCACAAAGCAAGCATCCTCTGCATTCCCTTCACATCAGATATTTATATACTCTACAGATTGCATCAATTTTGGATTGGTTGGAGCCATTTATCTTACGATACCCCCTTAACTTTTTTTGGTGGGTTCTTCCCTTTCACTGGACAGATATTCTTAACAGCCTTATGGGGATGCCTGGTATCTATGCTCATTTTCCCCCTAGAATGTTCACACAGCTTCTTCAGTGTGTTGCAATTAGCTCATGGCTTTTGTTGTTTTATCAATGTATAAAATACAAAGAAAAATAAAAACAAGAAATTAAGGGAAAGAAAAAGGTGAAAGAAAACATGAGGTACAAGGGAAGGAAGGAAAAACCAAATTGATGGAAATGAACCTCCACAGCTCTTAAGTCCTCTGCTGCTTAAAATGGCTTTTTATGATTGGCTTGAAGGAACTTAGTTTAGTATAGATAGTTTAGCAGTGCTGATTGGAAATTGGCCCTTTTGATCTCATTTGGTATGCCTACAGCACTGAAGATTTTGAGGCCAGCTCCTCTGCTATTTGCTTGGCGATCACATTCCTTAATGGACCAACTTCATGGTGCCCAGTGGCGTAATCACAGACAATCAGGATACACTCATTGTCTGTACTAGATTGTGGCATGTGGCAAAGAGCCTACAATATCAATGGCTACTTTAGATAAGGAAATAGGAGTTAAAATGTACCCTTTTTCCATAGGAATGTTGTTCTGTTCCCTTTTTAGCTTTATCAACCTTACCTACAGATCTCTGGCCAATACCACCTTATCCAAAATTCTATGCCATCCCTATAACCATAAACCTGGACCATGGAGTTTCATGAACTAGCTTCAACACTGCTTATTGTGTAGCTATTTGTAATTTCTTCCTTTCTATAGGGATGAAGCCTTGTTCATTACAACTCTTTTTCTGAAATCTGGGTGTTGTGTCCTCATTTCCCTCCTTCCTCTATTGCTAACTAACAATGTTTTAGGGTTTGTTGACTCTTTTACAAGGTGAATTTCCCATTTAGGAGTCTCTATCCCTATAGGTTCACCCCTAAAGCTTTGTTTTTCCTAGATCATCTCACTTCTTCTATTAAGTCAAGATTGTTAGGAAGAATCCCAAGTTCCTTCCTGTTTCAAGCTGTATTCTCATCTTCAACTGGTCCCTGTAGTTAACTCCCACTATCTTAGCTTCTTTCTTGACTCCTTTTCTCCAGGTCCAACCTTCAGTAAACAAAAGTCTGTTCTCATGATTAGGTTATGTGGCATGTTACAGATTACTCCTACTACTGTTGTATGTTTCTTTCCCTGTGCTTGTTCTTTGGCTTTAACCAATGTGGCCATCTCAGTCTGCTAAACACTTATAAGAGGCTCTTTCTCCATAAACATTGCCTTTTTTATTAAATGAGGATGCAACAAGGTTTGTCCAATCCCAGTATCTACTAAACTTTTCACACTGGCCCCATTACTTTTTGCTAAGATCATAATTTTTCTTCCCAGAAGCACTTGTAAAGCTGCAATTTCTCTTCTTTTCCCCTCTGGCTTTTGCAGACTTTGGAATAAATGGCCACTTTTCCCACAGGTGTTAACAGCTATGGGTCTCTGGCCTCCCAATGCTTCCTTTGATTTGGGCAAGAGCTAAAGGCTTCTTTCTCCTTTTACCTTTCTCTCTCCCATCTTGTTAAAGTTCTTATTTCCTGGAAGAAGCTTTCTTATTCTAGTCTGCACCTTCCTTTCTAATATCCTCCAGTTTCTATGTTGCCACATACTCCTCAGCTAGTTCAACATTCCTTTGATCTGACTCTGTTGTGTTCCTGCACCCAAGACCTCATTTGGTAGGGAGGTAAATGTGGCGACTGTTCTAAAATTACTTCCTCTACCACTCTTCCCTTTGCTTCTTTCATTTGGTCTCAACCACTTTCCTGCCCAGGTCTTCCCACCACCTTGACTGCAATTCACAAATCCCTTCATGTTTGTTGTAGGTGTAGCTCCTAAACCTCTGCTATAGGTGTAGGGAGTCACATATCTGTAGAAGATTGCTTCTTTAACGTGAGAGTAATCCTCTACTTCTCTTCCTGGAAAACTACTATAAGGTCTCAAAGCCTTTCCTATTAAACATGATGCTAGTCTAGCTACCCCATTCACTTGCAAGAGGTACCCACTGTTTCAAACATTGTAAAATAGTTTATGTCTTCTACCTCTCACAACTTGGGCATTGTGATGTGTTTAGGGCCACCTCCACACACCATGCCTTTTGAAAGATTGAATATGCGCCTTCTGGGGACTGCATTTCTTTTAGTAGATAACCATCCCTTAAAATTATTTCCTTTTTACCCAGTTCCTACTCCAGGAAATCTTTCCTTCCCTTCCAAATTAATTCTTCTTCCTCTTTAATTAATTGCAGCCTTTCCTTTTTTTTTTAAGTTTTTTTTTATTTTTAACAAACAACCACAACAAACCATCTTCCAGCCTTTCCTCTTGTTGCAGTTTTAGGGTAGACTCCCATTTTAACCCAGTTAGTGGCCTCTCCTAAGGGAGAAGCTGTCCCTTCTTTCCAATGTTGCTGTGTTTGGTGTAATCTCTGGTATGAGATTTTTGCTTTTCTCAGCCGAATTGTGGCTTAATTTCTACAAGGTCCTTGGCTTTGTAAGGACCAAGCTCTCTCTTTTACAGCCCCCTTTCTACTAAGGCTTGGTTGTTTTTTTCATAGAGGCGTACTCAACTGAGTTTAAGCCACCATTGCTGTGGCTGCCCAATTGTATTGGATATCCACCTTGCTTTATGGATATCCCACTTCATGGATATTCTACAGGCACCACTTTGTCAAAGGTTCTTTTATCCAACTCAATGGGTTGCAAAAAAAAATGCCAGATAGCCAACACAACCCCACCTAGAGATACACCCACAAGCATTTAAAGGTTACTACTCACTGTTTACTACCTTCCCCAATTCTACTACAACTCCCATTTCTTCACTATCTTTGTTAATCCTATTTCTGGAGAAGAGTAGCTCTTCCCACAAGCAGCTTCATGCCATTTTAGATTCCCAAATGAACACAAACCACCTTCTTTCCTCCCTCCCTCACTCCCACACCACCGATAGGCTACACCCTGCTGCATCTCTGCTCAGCTTTTATAGCCACATTGGGTGGGGCTAGCTAGGGAGGGGTCTTAAAGGAATATGCTACACCCTGCTGCCTCTCTGCTCAGCTTTTATAGCCACAATTGGGGTGGGGCTAGCTAGGGAGAGGTCTTAAAGGGACAGGGCATCAGCAGCCCAGAGGCTGACTATTTTGCAAGCAGCTGGTCCTCTCACATTCAGCAAACGCACAAGCTGTGATCTGGTGAAATAGAATAAAGACAGGGGGAAAATTAGGCAAGAATTGGGATTATACTCGTGGACAGGCACAAAATTTTCCAGAGCCCCAGAAATGATACTGAGAAAAATTAGTATAAGGAGTCTCTAAGGAAGTGGCCCTTGGTTATTCCAGTTTCAGCGTCTAATGTAAATCAGGGCATAACAGAGATGGCAAGCAGCTGCCAAGCGACCCTTCCTTTATTCCACACCAAAAGGAAAGTTTGGTGAATGCACACTTCCTCCCTGAAATACAGGGTGCTCTAAATTCATCCCAATGACCAAAGCAGCATTGCACCCTAAGTTCTACCCCTTTTTTTTAAAGATAGTGACTCCCAACAGTGGAACAGAAGGAAACAGGACGATGCTTGCATGGGATGGCTGCTGTGCATCCGCCTTCATTTGACACGCACAAACCACGGATGCCTCCATGCCAGCGTTTCACAAGCTTAGCAAAACTATCACATATATGTGGGCTTCAACCTCCCAGGATTCTTAAAAGTTGCCAAGATTGAGAAACGCTGCTGTGTGCCAAGCCTATAAAGACCTCTGCCCGCTGAAGGAGTTTACTGTAGGTAAAACAGTGGCAAAACTTTTCTTTCCTCTGCCCACGAGAGGGCTCTCGGGTTTTTCTTTGCTAGTCTCGAACTACCGGCTAGCTTTTTTCTCTTCGCTGCGAACGGCACGAGAGAGTCCTAATTTGTTTTCCGGGTTATTGGGAAGTTGTTGTGATTGCTTCGCTACATGGCCGTCCTATTTGGATGGAAAGCACAGAAAAAACTCTTCTTTTTGGCGTAATCCTATAGTAAGAATTATTTTCCTTCTCTAGATATTCGGCTAAAAAGGCTTCTGGCACAGGGCTGAATCTGAGCAGGTAGAAAACGGGATGGGGTGGGGGGGTGTCCCCATCCTTCCGTCGGCCCATCCACCCTCCCGCCTGCAGGTCCATTTTGTGTAGTCGTCCATTGCCTCGCCTTGTCTCTCTCAGCGGCGGAGAAATTGGCGGGGTTGCAGGGCAGTCAGAAAAGAAGAGGCGGAAGAGGACTGAGATGGAGGAATCGGCAAGCACAACAGAGTTTTTACCCCCCTCCAACATGGAAAAGGGAAAAAACTGGGTGAAATTTATTTCGGAGTACATAGGGAGTGGGATTTCTGCGATACAAAATCGGTCTCTTCTCTATGCAGAGAAAATCTGAAAAGCAGAATTAACTCCAGGCAGGATTGAATGGCAGTCAACGGGGGTCCTTTTATTTACAGGGAAACCATCTTAGTAGAATTAAAAGCAGATTGTGGTGATGTTTCTGTGTGGAGTGTGTGTCTGTCTGTCTGTGGTTCTCTCTGACCACCACACATTGTCAATTACGTATGGCTATTGGTTGAGCTCTGAGCTTGGCATTTGGTTGAAAACGTTTCGTTACCATTCGAGGAGACATCCTCAGTGCGTTTTGAAACGTCAAACCAATTCAAAACGCACTAATGATGTCTCCTCAAATGGAATGGGACAAAAGGTTTGTGACCAATTTGCCAAGCTCTGCACGCAAACCAACAGCTAACTACCAACCCCAGCTACTAATATTAAAACACATTTCAACTGTTGAACTATTGGTGGTGATATTTGTGGTGATATATGTGGTGATATTTCTCTGTGGAGAGGGGCAGAAAGCCCAAAGCAGTAAGTATGTGCCTGTGTTTCTCCTACTCACCCCATTTTGTCACTTATGAAGTATTTTACATGCCTTGTGCCTTGCTTTGCTGTTCTTGGATGCAATTTTTTCATTCCCTTTGCTATTTTTGTTTTCAGTATGGTTCACTGCCCAATAAGTGAGATGTATGTTGCTTTTCTCCTAAAACTAGTTGCAGGTTTCCTTTGAGATGGACCCCCATACGTTTCGCCTTTCCTGAGTCCCAGCAGAGGAAGCAATTTTTGGGGCTCCAGGGAATCTAATGAATGGCTGGTGTAGAAGAAGATCTGCTTGGTCAACATCCATGAAGGAGTCAGAAGTCCATCGCTTTGCGAAAGAGGAACCGGTTGGCATCCCTGGGAAGGTCAAGATGGACGTGGATGCCCTGCTCAAAGACAGTGAGGAGTACAACAGGCAGAGGTTTCGTTCGGATGCTCTTCCTTTGGGGGAACGTCCCTGGCAGACTCTGTTCCACCTGGGAGAGGCCCGCTCAGAGATGGCTGAGACCACAGGACCGCACCAAAGGACAGGTGGTGGACGTGGTCATCTTGGAGCAGTTTCTGCATGTGCTTCCTTGAGAATGCAGGCTTGGGTGAGAGCCAGGAAGCCAAGTACCAGCCAGGAGGCAGCTCAGCTGGCGAAGCTTACCTGGAGCAACAGGTATCCTTGAGAATAAGAAAGGGAAACCTTGATTCATAGCCTAATGCTAGGAATGTTGTTGTTCCTCTGACCACAAGCAATGGCCAAGCAAGAAGGAGTCTCCAGTAGGCTGGATTTCTGAGGCCACCTGATTTGTCCTACAACTGGTTATAAATGGAGTGGGCAGTAGAAAGAGGGAAGGCTTAAAACTTCACCCCCTTGATAACAACCCCTAGCTTTCTAGGAAAGCCTGTTCTTACTTGGAGAGCTACAGATTTAAAATATAAGTCAATATCTTGGTTCACACCCTGCTGATTACAAACTCTGGGTTGGTATCCCATGTTCACATGACCTTCCTTAGAATCATTCCTTAGAATAACAGATTTGGAAGGGACCTTGGAGGTCTTCTAGTCCAACCCCCCTGCTTAGGCAGGAAACCCTACACCACTTCAGACAAATGGTTGCCAGTCTCTTCTTTAAAACCTCCAGTGTTGGAGCATTACACTTCTGGAGGCAAGCTGTTCCACTGATTAATTGTTCAACTGTCAGGAAATTTCTCCTCAGTTCTAAGTTGCTTCTCTCCTTGATTAGTTTTCACCCATTGTTTCTTGTACCTTCAGGTGCTTTGGAGAATAGCTTGATTCCCTCTTCTTTGTGGCAACCCCTGAGATACTAGAACACTGCTAACATGTCTCCCCTAGTCCTTCTTTTCATTAAACTGGACATACCCAGTTCCTGCAACCGTTCTTCATATATTTTAGCCTCCAGTCCCCTAATCATTTTTATTATCTTATCTAGCCGAATCTTTTAGCCAAACCATATTATGACTCAACCCATGACCTGCTCATTTAATAAGTCACTGACTGGGATGCTACAGCTAAATGGAATTGTTAGCAGCCATTGGAAAAGTAGACCGATCAAATGTATTAATCTAATCAATTGTCTTCCTTTTCTAGTGCCCTGTGTCATTTGAGGAAGTGGCCGTATACTTCACCCCAGAGGAGTGGGACCTTCTGGATGACGAACAAAGAATCTTGTATTACACGGTCATGCAAGAGAATTCTGAGAATGTGACCTCCTTAGGTAAGGTTCCCATTCCTGTAAGTCTATAGAAACCTTTCTGAAGGTGTCAGTCCCAACCAAAGAATCAGCTCCTCTTTGACTAGGTGTGACAGGCAAATTGCATGTTTTTGTGAAGTCATCTCTCTTACTTTTAAGGTTTTAGGTAAGCTCTGTTGAACCCTCTCCATATCCCCAAGGGCTGTTCCTACCTCATGCTACATAGTCTAAATAGAACTCATCGTACTTCTGAAAATTAGGACTTGCCATTCCTAATCCAGCATTGGCCAAGGAGGCAAGCAGTTGAAATCTGTAATGGTCAGGACTACCTCTACCAAAAGTGGCTTGAAATTAGCATAGGTTGAGTGGAAAGAGGTGGATGTCAGGAACACAACTAAAATTTCCCACCATGCACAAATAAAAGTACCTTGACTTATAAGTATTGGGATGCTTGGAATTTTGGTTGTAAGTCATTGCGCTTGTAAATAAAGGCACCGCATGATTAAACTTTGTCTTACAAGTGTTGAACTCTGTAAAGTAAGTCACTTTTGTTATTAAGCAAATCATGTAGTCTTTAAGCAAATAGTATGGTCATTAAACAAATAATGATTTTAGGCGAATCCAGCATATCCAGTGGAGAGGGGGTTTTTCCATTTTCTGCTGAAAAATAGAAACAAAATTTGCAAATTGAGATCACATAACCACTGGATACTGCAACCTGTCTTAAATACAAGCAGGTTGCCAAACAGCCAAATACAATTTGTGTGTGTGTGTGTGTGTATCTGCAGCAGTTATAACTTTAAGGGTGTCATAACTTTCTTGGAAGTCTGTCATAACTGTTGTGAAAGAGCCAGCAATCAGTTAAGGACTACCTGTAATGGATTACCGTAAATATACCAGAAATGAAAATGTCTGTTGTATAAGTAAAGATATTTTTTAATTTGTGGTTTCTTAGATTTCTATCAGGGGAACAAAAGACAGGTTACTTGGGAACCTGTTTTGTCCCTACAACAAAATAATCCTGTGTGGTAGGTTCAACTGAGAGATAAGGACAAATGCAAGGTTTCCTAAAGTTTCCATGGCTTGGGGTGAACTTTAATCTGATTCTTCCCAAATCTAGTTCAGTACTTCAACCATACTACACCAGTAGACAATTCTAAGATATTTGGTTCTTGATATTCTCTGAAGATTGGTTCTTCTCTCACAAACATCTCAGAGACAATCAACTGGTATCACTGTTGTGCAGCATAGGAAATGGTACCAGACAGAGGTGGGTTGATCTCGGTTCAGCCCGGTTCAGGCAAACCGGTAGTGATTCCACCCACCCACCCACCCAGACACTTTTGCACATGTGCAGAAATGTTGCACAAGCACACGAGCGTGCACAAGTGAACCAATAGTGCTGGGATTTGCAACCCACCTCTGGTACCAGAGAAACAATGAAGAAAAGAAGTAATACCCTGATCAAGGCACAATAAAAAAAGAAAATGAACTCCAACCAACTGTCTATAAACAAACAGCAGAGTTCTCACTCTCATGCACTGATGATGTTATCTTGCCTGGTAAATGAAATGTATGCAGAAAAACATCCAAGAAAACAGAACTCCTGCATGTTGCAAGTGCCAGATGTTAGTCACATGACCCCAGGAATACTGTGATGGTTGTAAATGCAAACGCTCATTGTGAAGTGTTTTTTTCCCCAGTGCCATTGTAAGTTCCAATGGTCATTGAAGTAGGCAATTGTTAAGTGAGGTCTTTTTGCATTAGAATTCTGAGGTAAATTCTGAGGTAACTAATTACCCCGCCTTGCCTAGGATAACACCCTTCGTTGTGTGAGATAGCTATAAAGAAAATCAATAATCTTCCTCTCTTTTGTTGTGTTTCTTTTCCTTGCTCTAGAGCTTTTGATATCGAAACCAGATCCAAGTCTCCAGACTGAGTGGGAAGAAGGGTTACAAATGGCTGATCTCGAGATATTCAAAGGAAAAGACCCTATTGTTGAAGGAGTTGTGAATTGGGAGGACATAATGGTGGTTGGTGAGAAGGTCTTTCTTCCTCTGACAAAAGAACTCTTATGTTTTATTGGGTTACATAATATGTTTATTTTTAAATTGAAGAATTTTTGACTCTCCTATCTGCCACCCAGACCCCAGGCAGTTGGAATATACAACATCCAATTAATCAAAATCTCTACAATGTTAGATTGTATTCCTTTAGTACAGTGGTGGCAAAACTTTTCAGCACTGCGTGCCCGAACTGGAATGTGTGTGCATGCATGTGCTTGCACGTGCCAGACAGTCTTTGGGTTTGCAACACGCACATGCACGCTGGCCAGCACGGGTGAGAGCACCGGAAACCCAAAGACCAGCTGGCCGGTACGTGCATGCCTGTTTTTTGGCTGTTTTCAGACTGTTTTCCAGGCTGTTTCCAGGCCTTTTTGGCTATTTACCAGGCTGTTTCCAGGCCATTTTCTGGGCCATTTTTGGCCTGAAAAATGATCTGAAAAAATGGCCTTGAAAATGGCCCGAAAGACAGCCCAAAAGCAGCCTGTTTTTTTGGCTGTTTTTCAGGCCGTTTTCTGGAGGTCTGGCACCCGTGAAGATCAGCTGGGCAGAAACCAGGAGAGCAGCTGGCAACGGCATGCATGCCCACAAAGAGGACTCTGCATGCCACCTCTGACATGTGTACATAGGTTTTAGCTCATGTGCAGGATGACATATTTCCTTTTCTTTCCTTAACATAGTTGTAACTGTTGCCCTGCCAATTTCATTACCTCCCCCTGACAAGCAGCTCGCTGGCTGTAGGATATCAGAGATGTGTTTCTGAGGGCACATGTTAACCACTCAGCCACTCCAGTGGATGCCCTCAGCAGAACGGGGGACATTCAGTAAGAACCATTCCAATTCATCAGCCCTCCTGCCATCAAAGCCTGTTTTAATTGGCCCACTGCCACTGCAGTAGCTGTAAATTCCACCAAGTCTAAGCCACATCTAATAGTGTTTTTTCATTGTGTCTGCAAAGCCACAGACAGTTCCATATATTTGGATCCCTCACCAAAAATGTTATTGAGGTGTACCTGGTAATCAGTGGGACAATATTTTAAGTGGAGACACCCATTGCGAGTATGATGGACAGCACAACCACACAAGGAGGACTTGGGTGTTGTCCCTAAATCAACCCTAGCTAGCTCTAGCATAGTTATATGTTGAATATAGCCTGCCAAAAACCACCTGAGTGGTTACCCCTTAAGGCAAAGCTTAAGATCTGGATGGCTTTAAGACAGTTTAAAAACTTTATATTTCCTACATTAGTTTTGATGTTTTCTCTGGTTTCACTTCTTTCCTTAATTCAGAATTGCCAACCCATATCCATATGAGACTTTCCATAATGGTAAATGTGACGTGGCCTTCCACATGAGAGGCGATAGAACAATTCAGAAGTCTGAGGAAAAGAGTAATCTGAGGCATTCTTCTTCAGGTGAGAGATTAGAGCAACACTTGTTTTTTAAAACAAACCTGTGGAGGTGCAGGTAGGAAAACACAGTTCCAGGAAAGAAGTGGAAAGATGGTTCCAGCTTCCTTCTACATTATGAATGAGCAAAACATAAACCTTCTGGAAACAGGCCATTTATCCGTGGTGGGGCAATGGTTGGAATGCAATACTGCAGGATACTTCTGCTAATTGCCGGCTGCCAGCAGTTTGGCAAATCAATTCTCAATGGCTCAAGGTTGACTCAGCCTTCCATCCTTTTGAGTTCAATAAAATGAGGCCCCAGATTGTTGGGGGCAATAGGCCGACTCTGTAAACTGCTTAGAGAGGGCTATAAAGCTCTGTGAAGCAGTATATAAGTCTAAGTGCTATTGCTATTATCAAAATTCCTGAAAGGAATGTTTCTCTGTTACACAGTTGTTGGGACCTGCTTATCAGATCCTTGTCCCACTTCACTGATTAAAGCCACTTGGCAGGGGTGGATTGCTGCCAGTTTTACTACTGGTTCGCTACCCGGCGCAATGCACCTACGTGCATGCGCTGTTCAATGTAAATTGTTCTTCGCACATGCACAGAACAATTTACAGTGAACTACGCATGCGCAGTCACTAAAAACCAAAATGACGGCCACCCAGCGGCGGCGAGATAACCAGTTCGGGGCGTGGCAAGGTTGGGTCGCTGCTGGTCCCTGCGACTGAGGCATGAATTCCACTACCGGTTCGGTCAAACCAGGCTGAACCGGCAGCAACCCACCTCTGCCGCTGGGAGGTGATAGACATTTTACGTCCATGAAGTGCTTTGACTTACTTTAGGGAGGAGGTAGTACATGCCACTCTAAAGATGTCATCTCTGGACTAAACTATTGTGGCTCATTTTCAACCAATCTCCAACCTCCCTTTTTTGATTAAAGTTGCGGTTGCACTTGAAGAAGCACTGATCATGCTACCAAGCTTCAATGGGGAGAAACTGTTTTAAGCTCAGCCTTAGCCAAACTGAGTAGCTGTCAGTTTTTCAACCACCCATTGTTTCGCTTTTGTCATTACAAGTCCTCCCAAAAATGAATGGACACGCCCTCCTTAAGAACTTCCTGGGAGATACTTTGAACCATTATTGACCATCCTTTACCATTCTTGTCTCTTAGATATTTTGAAACTATAGAAAGTCAAGTTAGCCAAAGTTATTTCCTTTCATATGTTGGCTGTAGCATTTAGGGTACCGAGACTGAAGATGAAAGAATAATCCAATCCACAGATAGCTGAACAACAGAAGTTTATTGAGCAACCAGAATTGACATGATATTTCTTTTTTTTTTTTTTTTTTTTTTGTAGATTTTATTGGTAAAAAGAAATACAACATCCATAACTTGTAACAAACAATACAACTACATTTCGAGATATTCCCATACTATCAAATCATATAAACATCAAAGGTTAGGTATCTTTCCCTCCCTCTTTTCTTCCCTCCCCCCTTACTTCCTTCTCCCCTGCCTTCCTCCTTTCTTTTCTCCTTTTCTCCTTTCCTTCCCCCTCCTTTCCCTCCCTCGCTCCCCCCTCCTTCACACATACCTTCCCTCCTTCCCTGCCTCTTTCCCTCCTCCTTCCTTTTATCTTAATCTCCCTCCTTTTCCTCCCTCCTTCCCTCCTTCCTTTCAACTCTCCTTCTCTCTTTCTTTCCCTCCCTCTTTCCCTCTTTACTACCCTCTCTTCTTCCCTCCCTCCTTCCTCCCCCAGTTTCTTCTCTTTCTTCTCTCCTTCTTTCTTCCCACCTTCTTTCCCTTCTCTTCTTTCTCTTCCTCCTCTTTCTTCCCCCCTTCTTCTGCCTTTCCTATTACCTCTCCTTTCTCCTCTCCATCCAGACTTCCCTACTATCCTCCTTCCCTCCCTTCTAACCTTTGTACATTTGCATATTTTCCTCTGCTGAGGACAATCTGGTTTCTCTTTCCCTTTCCTTGCTTGAAGAGGCAAGGATTATACGTCTTCTCGCCTCATCTAAATGAAGTTTGATCACTAATTTCATGCAGGTAATTATAGCGAATTTCCTATCAGCTTTTTAAAGTTTTCCCAGCATTGTAGCGTGACAAAATTGCTCGACGGTGGGTTCTCGCCCCTGATACATTTCTCCTTTCGTTTATCTCTCAGTTGTTGTATATTGTTCATTTGAGTTATTGGTTTAATCGTGATAGGTTAGTTAGCTATCTCTTTTTATGTCTAGGTCTTCACTGACTCATCAAGCCATTTGTATAGCTTCTCCCAGACTGTATAAAAGTCTGTGTCTTCTTTGTCATTAATTCGCATCGTCAGTCTGTTCATTTCTGCTAGTTCTAAAATTTTATTCATCACCATAGTGTGGTGGGGGCATTTTCACTCTTCCAGCACTGTGCGTAAACAATCCTTGACGCTGTCAGAATATGGACTAGGAGGTATTGGTCAGATTTGCAAATTTTTTGATCTATTATTCCTAATAAGAAAGTTTCCGGCTTAAAGCATAGTTTAATTGACAGGATTCCATTCAGCCATCCTAGTATTTGCTTCCAATATGCTTTGGCTACCGGACACGTCCACCACATATGGTAGTACGTGCCCAGCACCGTTTTACATTTCCAGCATATGGCTGAAACTTTTGAAGACATTTTCGCCAGTCTTGTCGGTGGAAGATGCCAGCGGTTAGAACATTTTATATATATTTTCTTTATAGGCCGTCGACTTTGTCAATTTTAGATTCCATTCCCAGACTCTTTCCCAGTCGTCTAGATCTATTGAGTGGCGATGTTTTGGGCCCAGGTTACCATGACTTCTTTTACTCTTTCTGCTTCCGTTTTCGAATCAGTAAGCAGTTGTATATTTTTGAAATTAATTTCTCATCTGGTCCAATTAAAATTTTATCTAATTCCTGGTTCTTGTTCTGGAAGCCAGGTTGTGCTAGATCGAATTTATGTTTGTTTTGAATTGAAGATATGGCCACCAATCGATGTTTATTCCCTTATCAGCCAAATTTTCCCTGGGGTTTAGTTTGTTTTGGTCGTCTAGCAACTGTTGGTAGGTAACAATTTTATCCAAGTTTATCAAATTCGGGTATATCAGGGCTTCCGTCGGAGATATCCATTTAGGTAGTTGCGTATAGTATCTCCTTCTAATTTCGAGCCAGTCCTTAATCAATACCCCCTAAATGGTGACTACTAAACTAATTGTGGATTTTATTTCCCTCGCACCATAAGTAGTTGTGCCACCCGTATTGCAGGTCGTGGCCCTCTATTGTTAAGATTCTTTTATTAGCTAACATTACCCATTCTTTTATCCACATAGTTGTTGCTGCTTGATGATATGTTTTCCATTCCGGTAATCCCATTCCCCCTTGAGTTCTTTTATCCTGCAGGTGCATATATTTTATTCTGGGCTTTTTACCATTCCATATAAGTTACGAATCATTTTGTCCAATCATTATAAAATTTTTCCCCTAGCTTAACCGGTGCCGTTTGAAATAGGTAGAGGATTTTTTGGAGAACATTCATTTTAATTACTGCGACTCTTCCCATCAGTGATAGTTGTAGTTTTGACCAGGTTTTTAAGTCCTTTTGGGTATTCTGTAACAACTTATCATAGTTGTCTTCTTTATGGAAGAGCACTTCGCAGACAGCCAGATCCTAAATACTTAATTTTTTTTAGTTACCTTTAATTCATTGTTCCTCTAGTTCTCCAATCTGGTTTTTGGGGGAAAATTTTTTTATAATCATTTTTTGTTTTTTCCTTGTTTTATTGTAAAACGGCCACACACCCAACGTTCTCAATGGTCCTCATCAAATTCGGTCCTGAAAGTAAGGGGTGACATGATCAATCAACAGCAAAATTATTAATCATGAACCATCATTCTTATAGTGTTTTCAGCTTCTTTGAGCTCTACCTACTTTACGTGTTATATCATTATTGACTAACAAGTCTCCAAGGCACAATAATTGGTTAGTCCTACATCATGGTGTTCGTGAGAACTTTCACGTTGTAATAGCTGAGTAAAGCAAGTGTTATCAAATAAGTGAATAAAATGTGCAGGTTATTAATTTGTTCATCATCCTATGTCCCAAACATGCCCTTGGGAACACTGCAAGCAAAGAATAGCTGACAGGCAAATATTTCTGAAGATGCTGCAGTTTTACTTACACGTATAACCTCAGTTCTAAGGACCATCCAGATGATTCACTGTAAAAACCCTACAGTTGGCAGCTCCTGCAGACCTTGCTCTTTTTTTAATGGTTACCAGAAAAATTACCTGTGCCAATGTCATTTTTTGTCCTTATGTTGCTGGCAAGCATAATTTTGCATCGCAGATTAAGTACCAAAATCTTCCTATTGAAACCAAGACTACATTTTGACCTTTTCTTGCTTTGCTCACTACCCCTTATTTACTTCTTTTGCCTCTGTCTTCAAAACTTTGTTCATATCTTCATTGTTTTTGCAGAAAGCCGCCCACCTACCAGAAAAATTTTTATCAGGAAGAGTTTGGAGCAGAACGACTTCAGGAGCCAACGCAGTGGGATGTGTTCTTTGATCCCAAAATTTCTGAACCACTGGAAGTCAAATCTAGAGGACAACAAGGGTTATTCCTGGAGCTCATACAAGCTTCTAAAGCTGACAAGAAAATGCACAGCAGTAGCTCCCCAGTAGGTTCTACTGTAACCAAAAGAAACTACCCCTGTTCTGAATGTGGGAGAAGTTTTGATCGCCGTTCCAACTTAATTAAACATCAGCGTATCCATACAGGAGAAAAGCCATATCCTTGTACAGAATGTGGGAAATGCTTTGACCAGCAGTCCAATCTAAACGTCCATCTAAGAGTCCATACTGGAGAGAAACCATATGGCTGCCCTGATTGCGGCAAAAGGTTTAGTATCAAATCACATTTACATGGACACTATAGGATACACACAGGGGAGAAGCCTTACGAATGTGAAGACTGTGGGAAGAGCTTCCGTGTGAAATCTTCCCTAAATAAGCACCAGCGAACCCATACAGGAGCGGCCAAGCTCTCCAAACCACCTGAGATCAAATCAGAGGGTCCCCGGGCAATATTGCCAGAAGTGACACGGGTTTATGCAGCTCTCAAATCAGAAAAAATAATTAAAATTATGAGTAGGAAGCCCCCTATAGAAATCACGGTGTCAAACAAGAATTTTTCCTGTTCTGAGTGTGGGAAAGGATTCGATCGGCCTTCACACATCTCATTACACACCAGAGGATCCACACCGGGGAAAAACCATATCCGTGCATTCAGTGCGGGAAACGTTTTCATCAGCAGTCTAACCTGAATGTCCATTTGCGTCTCCACACTGGGGAGAAACCTTATGGCTGTCCTGAATGCGGCAAAAGATTCAACATCAAATCCCATCTACATGGACACTACAGGATCCACACAGGTGAGAAGCCATTTGAGTGTGAAGACTGCGGGAAGAGGTTCCGGTGAAATCTTGTCTAAATAAGCACCAGCAAATCCATACAGGAGAAAAGCCATATAAATGTCTCTCCTGAGAAGAAAATCTAATTAAACACAGGTCACTCACTCTGGGGAGAAAAATCGCCTATGCTCTGAACTTGGGAAAATAATTTTGCAACAGATAAAATCTTATTAAGCATGAAAGAATTCAAACAGGAGAAAATCCTTGCCTATGTTCCTTTTGGCTGGTAAACCATCCACAAAAGACAGATATTATGGGGGGCCATCTGTGAGATAATTTCAGGAATAATTCATAGCAGAACACACACAGACACTATACATCATATATTTAATTATGGTTATTTTCAGTGAATTCCCTAATAAACTCAATTCTTGCAAATGCTTTTATGGGATCAGAGAGAAGCAGTGTGCATTTGGAACTTAAAATATTTTGCCCTGAGACCATGGAAATGATCCAACTTCTACTGTCCTGAAGTCACCTGTTATTTAAAAGGTGGCCCAAAGGAAATTAGAAAACAAGCGATATTCCATATGAAGAGGTTTATGCCATACTGCTTGCTCTGATTTTCCTAGGAATGTGGTGTTACCTCCAGCTAGGTAGTTCTGCACCTCATTGTAACATGAAACTTAGCAAGAGTTATTAATGTTCTCTAAGAAAACATCAGTTCGGACTATTAGAAAACCTTTAGGTTAATTACATATTTCGTTTCCCACTCATGCATGGCTATTTCACTGAAGCTTGTCTGGAAATGACATGAGGTGCTTCAGAAAATATGTCCTCAATCTGGTAACTGTAAGGCAGAAGCACTTAAGACTTGCCTTTCAAAGCCAGTGGGACTCAAAAGGGGTTGGTGAAATGTGCACAGGTTGGAAAAATCAGAACATTAGCATATAAGATATGGACCTTCCATTTCATGATACTGCTTTCTTCAGAAATATCATTTGAAAGAAGAAAGTACTTTTCCTCCTTCCTTTCATTTCTGTTCCATTCCAATTATGGACCTAACGACTGTAACAGCCTGGTTTGCACAACATACCATAGTTAACTGAGTCATGAAGAGTTATGTGTTAAGTGGACAGAAAAAAATAAGTTGATTGACCCCAGTAATTAGCCCTTAAGAGGCTGCCGTCGCCACCTGTTCTTTGTGCCAGTCGCGTATGTGCATCCCATTGCCTGCTGCGCTGGAGGGACTTGCCCGGGCAAGTCCGAGTGGAGCGGCACAGCAGGCAATAAGATACACGTGCACAGCTGGTGCGAATAACAAGGAAGCGACGGCAACAGCTTTTTCAGTGCATTCGAGACCTCCGATAGTTTTCGGCAGCCTCTAGCCAGCTGCCACTTTTGCTAATGGCTGGCAAAGAGGTGGCGGCTGGGAGGCTTCTTGCAGTCGCACCAAAAAAGAGAACTTGCCTTCCGGAGTCCGGACCAGCCACTGCAGGAGGAAGATATGCCCAAAGAAAGAGGCGGTCATGGGGAGGAAGTAGAGCTAGGGCCGGAGCCTCTGAAGTGGAAACCGGACTGACGGAGAGCAGGCAGCATACAGGAAGGAGGCCTTTGACAGATTAGGCCAGGCCTGGGCAGAAAATAGGTAGATAAATAGAAATTCAATTTTTTTTGTTACCGTGTTCTGTGGGCGTGGCTTGATGGGGAGGGTCATGTGACTGGGCATGAGTGACCATGCCCACTCAGTCACATAACACCATCCACCAAGCCACACCCACAGAACCGGTAGGGGAAAAAATTGAGTACCACCATTGGACTTTTGGTGGAATTGTTAGACGGTTGGTGCAGCCCCAATCAGCAGGGTTGTATGAAAGTGGAGCCCAGGTCCTACCAAACCTTGAGCAGTTGAGGCATGCTTGCAGTAATCCAGTGAGGAGCATTCACATTTATTTCTATTTTCTTGTTCTACAGCATTATCAGTGTAACTCTGCTTTCTTATTCTAATTTTTTTTAATGCCAACTTTTCAAGATCGGGTAAACTTGTAAGAAGCACTTGCCCAAGAATAATCAACTGCCCTTTTTGCATAACAAAGCCAGTTAAATCTGGGTTTCCCACTTATCCTCTGCATACTGTGGGTCTCTGAGGTGGAATGCAGACCATTAAGTTACCTCTTGTCCTGAAAGAAGATTTATTTTTGCCATACAGATGGTTCTCGTTTAACCATCTTCCATTCAGTGACCACATTCAAAGTTACAGCGCCATTGAACAAATGCTACTTGGACCCAGTCCCCAAAGTTACGTCTTCTGTAACAACCCCATTGTCACAGGATGAAAATGTAGGCACTTGCATTTAGGACTGTAGTAGCACTTCAATTTCCCCACCTCACCTACCTATTCCCACCATTATTTCTATCCTTTTGATGGCTTCTTCCTACTGCTTTTGAAGTGCAGCCTAGTAATATGCAAGGCAGCTGTTGTCATGACTGGCCTTGTTCCTGAAACCCCATACACCAGTGTTTTTCAACCACTGTGCCGTGGCACACTAGTGTGCCGTGACATAGTGTAAGGTGTGCCGTGGGAGAATTACTTTATATATAGTCAATATAGGCACAGAGTTAAAAAATTTTAACATTTTCTAATGGTGGTGTGCCTCGTGATTTTTTCATGAAAAAAGTGCCTTTGCATAAAAGGTTGAAAACACTGCCATACACCATTCTCAAAAACTAGAGAACCTGTTTTCATTTGGAAAACAGCACAGGAAAAAGATCTTCCGGCGGCAGGTGCCTCATGTAGGAAGAAGGTCAGCTGCATGTGGCAGGTCTGGCACAAAGGTATGTCAGCTGAGATTCTATAGTGGGGTATGTGGCTGCAACATGGACTCCATGACATTCCTTGGGGGCAGTGGTAGCACCTGCGACACTGAGGCTGAGAAAGGTCTGGGGACAGCTGAGATTATTGAAAGTCCTAGGCCTCTATGACAGGGAATTGCGCAGCCGGTGTCCAAATGAATCGAGACACTGACACGAACTTGTAGTTTTATATAAACATATTTTACATCTATACACCAAAGATAGTCAGGCAAACAGCATCATAAATCACAGAGCCACAGGGGGTGGGGGGAGGCAGGGAAAAGGGAAACACTCCACACTCATAGCAACCAATCACAGTGCAGATTGCCTCATACCGGAGCAACCGGTAGCACTCTTCGACCAATCACTTATAACTGTGTGTTCTGGCCCATTGCACAACCTCACTGCTAAATTTAAAAGTCTTAAACTCAGCCCTAGCACTACCATCGTTCGAGAGGAGACAGTGCCCTTAACCTTAGTGAGGCTTGAGACTCGGTTTGGTCCTTTCCAGCCTCAAGCCTCACTAAGGTTAAGGACTGCCTCCTCTCGAATTATGGCAGTGCTGGGGCTGAATGTTAAGATGTTTAAATTTAGTAGCTGGAGCAGTGGGTTGTGCAATGAGCCAGAATACACAGTGGATGGATCTCCCTAAGACATTTGGTTAGTGATGGCAAAGAGGACTGCCGGGATTTCCATCACTAAGCAATGTGGATATGTGATGCTATGTTTTACAACTGCATTGCTTATCTGTGGAAATTCTTGTCATTGTTAACAAAGGACAAGCTGTATACCTGTAACAGTTGTGTTATATGGATGTCCCAATTTGTTACCATGTTTGTTTTTAGATGCCTTGCTAATTGGTTAGAATTCGTTTTTGTCTAGGAGACTGTGCTAAAAAAAAAAAAAAAAAAAAAAAAATAAACAGAATGCTCATTTTTAAAAAAACAAAGAACAATAAATTAAAACTTTTCCACAGATTTAGCCCTGGGATATTAATGCAATGTTGTTATTACACCCAAAGTGTAAAGGCAAAAAGAAAAAAAACAAAAACCGAAACAATAAAACATTAAAAACCAGAACAATTAACATCATTAAAACACCAGAAACCATACTGTGAATAATTAGCGGGAACAGTTCCCAAAAAAGGAGCCTTGGGTTTATTCCCTTCAGCCTATTCGTAACCATGCATAACAATAGAGATGGAAAGCAGCTGCCACGTGATCTCTTCTTTATTCCATACCTCGAAGGAAACAATTTGGGGATGGAGATTTCTCCCTGAAATAGGGTGATCTAAACAGGAATTTCTGCAGGATTGATGCATTCATCCGAATGACCAAAGCAGCATCGTCTTTTAGGTACACGTGTGGCTTCCAATAAAAGGGCAGAAGGAGACGGGGAAGCTTGGATGGGGATGGGATCATTGCTGTTCATCTGCCTTCGTTTGACACACACACACTGATGCTTCCATGCCAGTCTGTAGAGATTCCCAGTCATCAAGGTAATGGTGGTCCCAAAGGCGCTTTCTCAGGAGGCAACTGGACTTTCGTGTGTTTTCTTTGAAGACGTTTCGAAGCTTCTTCATCTCCGACAGGACAGCGGGGAATGGAAGGAACGGAGCCCACTATCCACTATCGGAGCTGAAGAAGCTTCTTGGAGGAGAAGCAAAACGTCTGCAAAGAAAACACAAGAAAGTCCAGTTGCCTCCTGAGAAAGCCCTTTGGGACTTCCGTGCCAGTGTTTCTCATCTTAGCAAACTCTCAAACTTCGATTCACGGAATTTTTAAAGTTGCCAAGGTTGAGAAACGCTACTCTGGGCCAAGCCAATAAAACCTCTCTGCTCGCTGAAGAATGGCCGGTGGCATCTTACTGTAAACTCAGCAGAGGCAAAACTAGGAAGCGTTTCTTTCCTCTGCCCACGAGAGGGCCCTGGGGTTTTTCTTTGCTAGACCCGAAATCCCAGCTAGCTTTTTCTTCCCTTCGCTGCGGACGGAGCGCTGTTTTGTTTTCCGGGTTATCGGGAAGTTGCTGCGATCGTTTCGCTACAGGGCCGTCCTATTTAAATGCACGAAGGTCTAGCAGAGAGAAAAATATCTTTCTTCTTTTGGCTGAATCCTAAAGTAAGAATTATTGTCCTTCCAGCAGCCGGATATTCGGCTAAAAAGGCTTCTTGACACGGCTGAACCTGGGCAGGTAGAAAGCAGGTGGGTCCCCATCGTTCCCTCCACCCATCCACATCTTTGTGCATCTGCCCATCCCTGCAGTTCCAATGTGTGTAGTCGTTCACAGCAGCAGAGAGTCTCGTTTGAGCCCCGGCTTTGCTGACTAGTTTTTTCTCCAACCTGGGAAGATTTATTTCTCAGTATTTTGGTGCGGTGGGGTGGGGGGAGAGATCTGCGATGCAAACTCGGTCTCTTCTCTACGCAGAGAAAATCTTAAAAGCATATGAATTCCAAACAGCATTAGATGGCAATCAATGGGATCCTATTATTTGCAGGGAAACCATCTTAGTACAATTAAAAGCACAATGGGGTGATATTTTTCAGGTACTGAGGATTAATAGCTGCCAGCTGATATAAAGTTGTAGACTGCAATGGCTGATGCAAGGAGGAGGACTAATTGCATGGTAGGTGTCTATATATATATATAGGTAGTCATTAGAGGGTATTTCTCCCTCATCGTATATTTCATTTCTGTCCTTGTATTTCATTTCTGTCCTTGTGTCCGAGCTGAATGGTAAGGGATTTTAGCTACCACTTATATGTTTGTATATATTTATATAAACCACTGTTAATAAAGGCTCTGTGTGCTGTGTTTTGCTCCTGGGTTTATCTCATAATAATAGTCCCTGCCAAAACTCTGACATATTTATCTGTGGAGAAGGACAGAATACCCAAAGCAGTAAGTATGTTTCTCCTACTCACCCCATTTTGTCACTTACGAAGTATTTTACATGCCTTGTGCCTTGCTTTTGCTGTTCTTGGATGCAGTTTTTTCATTCCCTTTGCTATTTTTGTTTTCAGTATGGTTTGCTGCCCAATAAGTGAGATATATGTTGCTTTCTCCTAAAACTAGTTGCAAACTTTCCTTTGAGATGGACCCCCATACGTTTCGCCTTTCCCGAGTCCCAGCAGAGGAACCAGTTGGTTTGGCCCAGTGGATCAGCCCAGTGCCTTCTCTAGAAGAAGATGCATATGGTCAGCCTCCATGAAAGCTTCAGTAGAAGTGACTACTCTGCTCATGGGCATTGAGGAGTACAACAGACAGATGTTTCATTCCAATGCGCTTCCTTTGGGGGAACGTCCTTGGCAGATTCTGTTCCAGCTGCGGGAGGCCGCTCAGAGATGGCTGAGACCACAGGACCGCACCAAAGGACAGATTGTGGACGTGGTCATCTTGGAGCAGTTTCTGCATGTGCTTCCTTTGGGAATGCAGGCTTGGGTGAGAGCCAGGAAGCCAAGTACCAGCCAGGAGGCAGCTCAGCTGGCTGAAGCTTACCTGGAGCAACAGGTATCCTTGGGAATAAGAAGGGAAACCTTGATTCATAGCCTAATGCTAGGAATGTTGTTGTTCCTCTGACCACAAGCATGGCCAAGCAAGAAGGAGTCTCCAGTAGGCTGGATTCTGAGGCCACCTGAATTTGTCCTGCAATTGGTTATAAATGGAGTGGCAGTAGAAAGAGGGGGTAAAAACTTCATCTCCCTCGAGATAGTTCCCAACTTTCTAGCAAAGCCTGTTATGACTTGGAGAGCTACAGGTTTAACATAAAGACATTATCCCAGTAGCTCATACAAGTTGTAATGACAAATCCTGGTTTAGAATCCCAGGAATATTATTAAGCCTTTTTTTTTAGTTAACCCAATTACTGGTTTAAGCTAATAAGGCAGTGGTAGATTTCTATAGTTGCTGAAATACAATCACAACCCAAAGTCCAAACACTGACTTGGGTTTCAAATGTAGGAGTGCAGTTAAACCTCTAATCTCCCTCCTCCTGCCTTAATGTGAGTTAGGCAGGGCCCTTTTCAACACCTGGGAGCTTAAGATAAACTTTATATAAGCTTGAATCAGGAATTACAAATTCAAGATATGAAGCAGGCGTTAAAACTTAATATTTTTGCTAAATGACATCGCAGTCATCAGAATAATAGATCAAATGCATTGCTTTGTTCAATTGTCTTCCTCTTCTAGTGCCCTGTGTCATTTGAGGAAGTGGCCATACTTCACCCGAGGAGTGGGACCTTCTGGATGACGAACAAAGAATCTTGTATTACACCGTCATGCAAGAGAATTCTGAGAATGTGACCTCCTTAGGTAAGGTTCCCATTCGTTGTCCTTCTGAAAATTAGGACTTGCCATTCCTAATCCTGCATTGGCCAAGGAGGCAAGCAGTTGAAATCCATAATGCTGTGAAACATTGTTTTATATAGTAACTGGACTGAGATTATTAAATTTTATAAATAAATAAATACATATTATATGCACAAAGAGTGAAAGATTTGACTTACCCATTATGGATGGTAAAGATGATGACAGCTTTGGTCAGAAAACACCTATTGTCTAAGTTTAATAATGATTGGAAACCCCTTTACTGACTTTTTGTGAAACAGGGAAAAATGGAAATCTTTAGTTTATCAACAACCCTGTATGGTAGGTTGAACTCAGAAAGAACGATGGATGCTAGTTCACTGGGAGTTTCCATGGCATAGGTAGATTTTAACTTGGTTCTCCCCAAGTCTAATCCATTACTTTACTACACTACACTAGTAAACAATTCTAAGGTGTTCAGTTCTTGGTGTTGTCTGAGTTTGGTTGTTTTTCTACAAATACCCCTGAGACAACCAACAGGCTTGCTATCATTGTTGCATACTGCAGGAAGAAGCAGCAGAGAAACAATTAAAAAAGAAAAAAATACTCTGATCGAGGCACAATCAAGAAAGCAACTGAACCCCAATCAAGCAGCTATAAGCAACCAGCATACTCCACACACTCATGCACTGATGATGATACTTTACCTGGTAAATAAAATGTGTACAGAAAAAAAAACCAATTAAGAGAAAGAAACAAACAGTTCAGCCTTGAGCTAAACATCTTCTCTGCTATAATTAGTTCTTGCTTAGTAAATAATTGGGAAGTCTGTCACTAAGCAGCATAGTCACTAAGCCTAACACATGACCAGGATGAATTAGGACTTCAATTCTCATTCGGTCATTAAGCAAGTAACCATAAATTGTAAAGCAACATCATGTGGCAGTTTTTCCATTGACTTGTTTGTTGGAACCTGGTTTTGAGGTGCACAAATAGTGATCACATGACTGTGGGATACTGCAATGATTATAAAAATTGTCCACTTGCAAAGTTCCTGAATGGTATGGGGTGACACTGCAACAGTCATAAATATGAGTACTGATCATTATTATTTTTTCAATGACATTGTCACTTTGAATAGTGGCTGAACTGGGCATTTAGTAAGGTTTTTACCTATACTGAAATTCTAAGCTAATAAATAACCATCCTGGCCCAGGATATTTTATTGTGTTAGATGACTATAAAGAATCAGTAATTCTCTTCTCTTTTATTGTGTTTCTTTCTCTTGCTCTAGAGCTCTTAATTTCCAAACCAGATCCATGTCTCCAGCTTGATGGGGAGAAGTATCCGATGGCTGATCTCCAGACATTGAAAGGAAAAAACACTATTGATCAACGGATTGTAAATTGTGAGGGCATAACTGTGGTTGGTAAGAAGGTCTTTCTTTTGTTTGATAAAAGAATCTTTCGTTACATTTTATTGGGTTATATAATTTACTTTTTAAAATTCAAACATTTTTAATCTGTCTACTGCCCAGACCTTGGGCAGTTGGGATACATCTAATTGATCAGAATATCTCCAAATATATAGGTTTTAGCTCATGTGTGGATGACCTATTCCTTTTCTTCTCTTAACATAGTTGTAACTCTAATGGACACTTCCAGTAACATCCACAACCATTCCAATCATCAGTTTCCTAGCAAAGCCTGTTTTAATTGGCCCACTGTGGCTTCAGTAACTCTAAGTCCCAGTAAATCTAAACTCCACCCAATAAGGTAGTCTCTTCTGAGTGACCATCACATAAGGTACATCTTCAGATCTTGATCCTTTTAGACTTACAGAAGAAATCTATTTTCCTGCAGTGTTTCCAGTATTTCCTCTGCTTTGCTTCCTTCCTTAATTTAAATTGTCACCCCAATATCCATATGACAGTTTCCATAACAGGGAATTTGACATGATCTTTCAGAAGGGAGCAGAGGGAAGGATTCTGCAGTCCGAAGAAAGGAGTAATGTGAGGCATTTTTCTCCTGGTGAGGTATTAGGTCAACTCTTTTGACCTAAATAACCCTAACCCCCAACCCTTCCAAGAAAAAAAAAGAAAAAGAAATCCAGCTTCCTTCTCCATTATGAATGAACAAACCATCCCCCTTCTGGAACAGAACATTCAAACAACGCAGAACATTCTGTTTTCTATGCCAATTTGCCGTTCCTGCGATAGTCCAGCAATTTCCTATGTTTCATAAAACAATTTCATATGTTTGTCTCCTAATATGTCTCTTTTGCTTTGATGGGGTATTGCGCTAATTTTGAGCTGAGGAGCAAGCAATAATGCCACTAGAATGATCTAGGACATCTTAGCTCCTCTAGGTATTTCTGAATTGTTGCACCCCTCAGCATGGACTAGACAGTGATGGCGAACCTTTTTTGGCTCCTGTGCCAAAAGTGGGGGGAGCACAGGGGGGTTGTGCGCGGCATGCCACACCCATAATGCTATGCATGTGACACCTCCCTGCGTGCGTGCACAATCAAGCACGACAACCCCCTACTTTGGCACAGTTTTTTACCTCCCCAGGCTCCAGAGTTTTTCTAGGAGCCTGGGGAGGTGAAAACAGCCCCCCCCCCCCCGATGCCCATAAGAGGCCTCTGGAGCTTCCCTGAAGCTCCGGAGGGCAAAAACGGACTACAGGGAACCCGGAAGTTTGGGAATGTGACTTCCAGTTTGGCCGCAGAGTTGATTTTCGACTCCGGAGCCTTCAGGTAAGCCTCCTGAAGGCCCCTGAGGGCGAAAAATGGACCTATAAACAAACCGGAAGTCACAAGTTAAGCAGGCCTTTGTGGGGGAGAAACAATTTTAAGCTCAACCTTAGCAAGACTGAGTGGATGGTTATTGGCCATCTATATTTCTACCTTTGTCACAACCTGTCCTACCAGAGGTGGGTTCCTACTGGTTCAGCCCAACTGGTAGTGGTATAGCGGCCTGGGTCACTGGAACTGGCAGCAACCCAGGCCTACCACACCCCTGAACCGGTTACCTGATTGCCGTCACCGCCATTTTGTTTTTGAATTCTGTGCATGCACAGAACAATTTTAAAGCTGGCCAGAACCCACCCCTGCCTCTTACCAACAACTTTTCTATTGAAACTGAGACCGTATTTTTCCCCCTTTTTCTTGCTTTGTGCCTGCTACCATGTTGCTTCTTTTGCCTCTGTCTTCAATAGAGGATATCTTTGTTGTTCTTGCAGAAAATGTCACTACAAGAAAAAGTCCTCATCAACAGAAGCGTGGAGCAGAGCAATTTCACGAACCTCTGCGGTTGGATGTTTCCTTTGATCCCAAACATTCTGAAAAAATGGGATCAAATCCAGAAGGCGGCAGGAGTTATCACTGGAATTATCACAAGCTTCTAAGGCTAGCAAGAAAATGCTAGAAGTAGCTCCCAATTAGCCACAATGGCAACAAGGAAAAATATGGATGTTATGAGTGTGGGAAAAGGTTTGATCAGCCATCACAAGTTATTAACCACCAGAGGATCCACACAGGAGAGAAGCCATATCCGTGTACCGAATGTGGGAAGCGTTTTAACAAACAGTCCAATCTTAATGTCCATGTACGTCTCCATCGAGGAGAGAAACCTTACAGCTGCCCTGATTGTGGCAAAAGATTAATGCCAAATATCATTTACGTGGACACTACAGGATACACACAGGGGAGAAACCTTATGTTTGTGAAGACTGTGGGAAGAGATTCCCTGTTAAATCATCTCTAAATAAGCACCAACGAATCCATTCAGGAGATCCCAAGCTGCCCATACCACCTGAGATTAAATCAGAAGGCAATACTCAGACAGTATTACCAGAAGTAAAACAGGTGTGCACAGTTCCTGAGGCAGAAAAAATAGTTAAAATCATCAGTACCAATTCCGCAATAGGGGTAACAGTGTCAAACAGGAATTATGTCTGTTATGAATGCGGAAAACGTTTGATCGGCCTTTACAGCTTAGTAAACACTGAGGATTCATAAAGGAGAAAGGTCATATCCATGTATTGAATGCGGGAAACGTTTTAATAAGCAGTCTAACCTTACTGTCCATTTACGTCTCCATACTGGAGAGAGACCTTATGGCTGTCCAGATTGTGGCAAAAGATTTTGTACTAAATCTCATTTACTTGGACACTATAGGAAGCACACAGGGGAGAAGCCTTATCAGTGTGAAGTCTGTGGGAAGAGATTCCCTGTTAAAGCTTCCCTAAATAAGCACTGCCGAACCCATACAGGAGATCCCAAGCTGTCCAAACCAACTGAGAGCAAATCAGAAGACAATACTCAGGCAATATTACCAGAGGTGACATATGCAATTCCTGAACCAGGAAATTTCATCAAAATTATAACTAAGAAGCCCCCAAAAGGAATTACAGTGTCAGACAGGAATTTTGTCTGTCGTGAGTGTGGGAAAAGTTTTGATCAGTCTTCACACCTTACTACACACCAGAGGATCCACACAGAAGAAAAGCCATATCCATGTACTGAATGTGGGAAGCGTTTTAATAAGCAGTCTAATCTTAATGTCCATTTACGTCTCCATACTGGAGAGAAACCTTATGGCTGTCCTGATTGTGGTGAAAAATTCAACATGAAATCCCATCTACAAGGACATTACAGGATCCACACAGGCGAGAAGCCGTTTGTGTGAAGATTGTGGGAAGAGCTTCCGGGTGAAATCTTGTCTAACTAGGCATCAGCAAATCCATACAGGAGAAAAGCTATATCCATGTAATGAATGTGGGAAACGTTTTAATAAGCAGTCTAATCTTAATGTCCATTTACGTCTCCATACTGGAGAGAAACCTTATGGCTGTCCTGATTGTGGCCAAAAATTCAATATGAAATCCCATCTACAAGGACATTACAGGATCCACACAGGTGAAAAGCCATTTGAGTGTGAAGATTGTGGGAAGAGCTTCCGGGTAAAATCTCGTCTAACTAGGCATCAGCAAATCCATACAGGAGAAAAGTCATATCAATGTCTTTCCTGAGAAAAAAAAAATCAGCTAATTAAACACCAGCTGTTTCACTCTGGGAAGAAAAATTGCATGTGCTTTGCATGTCACAATACTTTTTGCAACAGATCAGATTTTATTAAGCATGAAAAAATTCACACAGGGGGAAAAAATCATTGCCTGTGTTGCTGTAAGCACTGAGAAATATTTCCATGATATTTTTATGTGATTATTTTCCAGGAATTTACTAATAACTCTCTTGCAAATGCTTTTATGGAGCCAGAGGGAAGCAGTGTGCATTTGGAACTTAAATTTTGTGTCCCTCTTCTATAAGAACTGGAGGTGTCTGTTGTTTTAAAATGCCTCTTTTAGGATTGGCCTGAAGGAGCTTAGTAAACAGTAGACATTCCATGAAAGCTTTGATGCCATGCTGTCTGGCTTCAATTTTCCTAGGAACAAGCAGTGGCACTATCTTCCAGATAAGTTGTTCTGTACTCCAGGATAACCTGAAAATAATAATTATTGCTGTTCTTTAAGAAAGCTTCATTTGGGACTGTGAGAAACCCTTAGATTAATTTTGTGTTTCCCATTCAAGCATGGCTATTTTATTGAAGCTTGTCTTGAAATGAATGAGACACTTCAGAAAAAAATATCCTAAATCCAGTAGCGGTAAGTCAGAAGCAGCATTTAAGACTTGCCTTTTGTGCTCAACAGGATTCAAAATGAGATATATAAAATGTGCACAAGTTGGACAAAATCAAAAACTGACAGATAGAAATATAGCTTCCACTTCAAGATGCTGCTTCAGGAACATCAGTCGAAAAAGAAAGTCCCCCTCCACCTGATTTTTTAATTTCTGTTTAAGTCTATTTAGCCAGATGACTGCATAACAGTCAGGTTCTCCCAACATGCATAACTGAGTCATGAGAGGTAGTGAGTTGTGTGAACAGAAAAACTGGTATGATTGGCACCCACCCATTAGCCCTAAGAAAGTTTAAATCAAGCAGCTCGAGTTTTCTGGAAATCAAGTAGCGTGTGCTTGAGTGTACAGAACATACAATGTTTAAACTGTATTGTCCACACAGCTGACAATACACACACCTTCCATAGCCTAGTGCAGTGGTTCCCAAACTTGGCAACTTTAAGACTTGTGGACTTCAACTCCCAGAATTCTCCAGCCAGCTCTTGCCAAGTTTGGGAACCACTGGCCTAGTGTTAGAGTCAACATGAACATTCTAGGAATTCCATCTTTGTGGTTCTTTTGGCTTTTACCACTAGAGTCACATAGAAACATTGAAAAAGAGAACATAGTAGATACGTCCAGGCCCCTAATGTTGTCCATGGTGGATTGGTGATGATTATGCCAGTGCGAGATCTCCCCTCCAGCAAAACAGAGGCCCAGGAATCCTAGCCTTTTTGGCAGCAGCTGGGAAGACTGTTGATTTAGATGTGGTGGCCAGACAACTTGTGCACCCCCAGCAATGAATGGAATGGAGGAAAGTAACTGGGTGAAGGACACCAGTCAGCAGGGTTGTCTGAAAATGGTCACCAGGTTCCACCAAGCCTCGCACTGTTGAGCCTCGCTTACTTTTGTAGAAGTCTAATGGAGAATATTCACAATTGTTTCCATTTTCTTGTTCTACAGCCATTCTGATTTTTTTAAGTGACAACTTTTCAAGATCGGGTAATTTCCCCAAAAATAATCAACTGTCTTTTTTTTAATGCACATTGAAGCCAGTTAAACATGGTTTTCCCACTATCTCTTGCAATACTGTTTCTTGCTAAAGAATTGTTACTCTTTTATTCGGGGGGGGGGGGAGAGAGAGAGAGGTTTTACACACCAGCAGAATCATTAGGCATTTTCCGAATATTTGATCCACTGAGCCTCAAAGGTTTGCCATGCCTGACATCAATAGTAAACTGCATGCTTGGAACATATTTTAAGAATAAAGAGTAAAATATTGTAGTAGCTCCAGCAGTTCTCTGTATGCAGCCTTTCCTGAATGTACTTCTTATCGGTAGGTTCTTTGGCTGACTTCAGACCGATGGAAAACATCTTGCTAAATGTGTGAGTTCAGGGCTTCTAGTCCAGTGATTTGCCTCAAGAGAGCCTGCACCGTGAAGTGGGCATGGTTAAAAAGAGAGATTAAGATATAGATAGCTATAAACACTGGCTAGAGTTTGCTCTCTGGTGTGGCTAGTCCAGTGGTGGGTTGCAAATATTTTTAGTACCGGTTCGGGCGCGCTCCCATACGCACTTGCATGAGCAGAAGCATCCGGGCAAGTGGGCGGGGCCTTCTGCCGCCACTACTACTGGTTTGATCGAACCGGGAGCAACCCACCACTGGCTTAGTTCCTACAATTTTGGTCTGAAACACCCAGTTTTTACTTTCAGAAAACCTTTAAAAACTGGATTTTTTTTCTAGCCTTGAAGGCCTGGATATTGGCAGAAGCCAGCTTGCATCCTTGCCCTGGGCTGATGTGGGTTTTTTTGTCTGGCATTCTCTGTTGTTGTTTTTTTCTATTATTTTCGTTTATATGTTTCAGATGTTTTGTTGGTTAGTCACACAGAGCTATTTTACAAGATAAATCTATATAATAAACCAAGAAACAAGCTAACTCTTGGAGATGATTTTCAATAGACTCTGAACTTTGACTAAATCATAACTTTTGAGATATAAAAAGTCTTTGACGCACTTTGCATCAGATTTTAGACATGGAGCAACAGTCCTGTCTTTTAGGATGCCTAATCTACCATTGCTGGGAATCATAGGTACAGAATAGGTACTATGGAGCAGAATGTGGGAAAGACCTTGGGAGACAAGGAGAGGCTGCCTAAAGAATGGCTAAATAAGAGGGATATTAGATTACAGCTGGATAATGAGCAGAGCAAGAGACTGAGAAGGGACCCCCTAGTTCCTCAGGCTATAAAGGAAATGGTGGGAGGACTGTACTTTCATATTTGTAAACTTCTGTTAATGTAGCTTTTCTGTGTGTGCTTCCTGTGTGGTCTGCCTGTTAATGATGACATCATGCTCCAACCATTCTCCAGCTGCAGCAGAGGTGATATTCAGCAGGTTCTGACCAGTTCTGGAGAACCAGTAGCGGAAATTTTGAGTAGTTCGGAGAACCGGTAAATACCACCTCTGACTGGCCCTGCCCCCATCTATTCTCTGCCTCCTGAGTCCCAGCTGATTGGGAGGGAATGGGGATTTTGCAGTATCCTTCCCCTTGCCACCCCCAAGTCACGCCCACAGAACCTGTAGTAAAAAAAGTTGAATCCCACCACTGATTGCAGGCTATGCTCTCTGTTAACTGACTATTCACTAGGCTGCATTTCTTTGCCCCATCTTCCAAGGTCTTTTTCCTGTATACCATTGCATACCAGCAGCATGTCCCATGAAATTATAAAGCAGAGAAGGACTTGTACATTGATACAGCAGTCCCAAACATTTCTGCCTCCACAGACCAGCAGCAGCAATGGTGGCAGGGGAGGGGATGGTTTTACAGGCACAACCTAGTTGTCACTCGTGCAAATAAAGCTTTGCGCACTCGACCAACACTTGTGCAGCCCGGTTCCCCAAGGGCTATAGCCCAGTGTTTGCATTAATGCACCTGAATGCCTCCCCTTCTGCGGTTTCAAAACTGAGGTATAAGAAGATCCTGAATGTGAAATTCCTTTGTTGCACTGGGCGTTTTGAGCTGGCTGAGCATGTCCTTCTCTGGTGTCTTCTACAATGAAGGCACGTGTTAATTAGTTCCCCAAAATGGAACATCAGTACCCCCGAAATGAGATTGGCTTGGGGAATTAGAGCCCATTTTTTGAATCAATGTTTGGCTGCTATGTGTCTTATTTGTATTTTGGATATTGTGTATTTTATGTATTTTACTTATTTTATTGTAAACCCCCTAGGGCAGTGTTTCTCAACCTTGGTGACTTTAAGTCCTGTGGACTTCAACTCCCAGAATTCCCCAGCCAGCTATGCTATGCTGGCTGGGGGATTCTGGGAGTTGAAGTCCATAGGACTTAAAGTCACCAAGGTTGAGAAACACTGCCCTAGGGCAGGGGTGGGTTTCAACCGGTTCGCGGCGGTCCCTGCGAACCGGTTGGTCGCCGAACCCGGAAGTAAGTAACTTCCGGGAACAGCAAAGGGCCCACCCGCGCCCGCGCGCCCGCGCCCACTCCTTACCCGGTTTTGACGAATTCTGCGCTTCCACGCATGCGCAGGACGCATACAGCGCCTGCGCGATCCTCCAGGAGCAGCTGGAGCATCGCACAGATGCTAGTACGCATGCGTGCGCCGCGCGCGTGCACGCACGCGCTGCACGTGTGCGCGAGGACGCCGCCGGCCTTGTTCCAACCAACCGGTTGGAACAGGGCGAGAAACCCACCCCTGCCCTAGGGTCATATAAAAGTGAGATGGTTGGCTACATACATGAAGGAAGGAAGGAAGGAAGGAAGGAGGGAAAGAGGCAGGCAGGATGGAAGGATGGGAAGAAAGGAAGGAAAAGGAAGGAAGGAAGGAAGGAAGGAAGGAAGGAGCCAACCAATGGGCAAGGCTTCCAGGGCATGCTGATCAGGCACATTTGCAAATTGAACTGATTGACTATATTTCTTCGATAACATCCAAAATGCTTCTTTCTGTGTATGTGTGTTTTGTGCTTGTGTTTTAAAACCCATCCGGAATTGATTAGGAAAAAGAGATTTAGCAACTTTGCTAAATTTTCAGGTGCTATTATATAAACTTTTATTTATGCAATCTACACTAAACTGATAATCCCTTATTTTAGATGTGCAGTTTATTTCTACAAAAACTATTTTATAACCTTGTACCATAGCATTTATATTTTCTCACATACAGTTTATGTGAGTATTATAATTCATAGGAATTGGAGCGGTAAAATTTTACAATATTAAGCTACAATATTAAACTTCAGTTATTGTTCAAATGGCTGTAATTTTTATATCCTCGTGGTTTTATGCTATCTTTAGCTGGCCTGTGACCAAAATACAAACTTTTGTTATTGTTGACTAATTAAAAATCGTTCTAGTACAGTCTTCCTGATGATCTATATTGGTCTAGACCCATGATGGCGAACCTATGGCGCGCATGTGTGCATTGGCCAGCTGATTTTCGACCTTCCGGAGGGCCAGGGAAGCCCGTTTTCACCCTCCCCAGCAAGCTTCAGAAGCCTCAGAAGCCTGGGAGGGCAAAAAAAGGCCCAATGGGCCAACCGGAAGTTTGGAAACAATCCGTTTCCAGCTTCCGCGGGAGGCCATTTTGCCCTCCCTAGGCTTTAGGAAAGCCTCCGGAGTCTGGGGGAAGGGGGGTGAAAAACAGGCCCAACGGGCCAACCAGAAGTTTGAGAGTGATCTGTTTCCAGCTTCCAGGGGGCTGGGGGAGGCCATTTTCACCCTCCCCAGCCTTCAGGAAAGCCTCCAGAGCCTGAGGAGGGCAAAAACTCACATACCTGGGGGTGGGGTGAAGGGATGGCATGCGTGCATGTGTGTGGGAGGGGTTGCGCACACATGCGCAGGTGGGCAGGGTGTATTGAATTGTAAGTGTGGGCACGCACGTGCGATAGCACACACACAATTTTGGCACGCCTTTACAAAAAGATTCGCCATCCCTGGTCTAGATACTAGTTCATTAAGAGTTCAGTTAAATTCATGTTCCTAAATTCATAGCTCATGTTAATTTAAAGGAACAAAGTTGCCAATTCTGTTCATAGCAAAAGAATTGTCAATAGCCATTAATGGCTTTTCTTGGTTCCCGTGTCTCCAGATGTATACACAATTTCCTTCTTCTTTCTGGGAAGAAATTGTTGGGCAACAAAGAGGGCAAATATGTGAGATGGTTGCTAATCCTCAGCATTTATCATTTCCCATAGAACTAAATGGCTCTCATTTTGCATGCCTGCTTTTATCTGCACAAAATATTATAGATATATGTATTTATTATTTCTTGTTTATGACAGGAAAAAAATAAGAGTTACAAACATCTATATGTATTTGTTTACTACTCCCAATTCATGTATATTTAAGTAACAACATCAGTTAGAAGTAGGGCTAGAAGATATACCCTCTAATTTCTTTTTTTCAAAATTCTCTTAATCTGTCTGTTCTATCCTTTCCTATTGGTCAATAGACACATGTGATGTCACAGCCCTCTTTATTCTCCAGTGGGGGAGAGGGAAAGCTCACAATACTTATTATGAAGTGTTGGGCTTTTTGGGTACTACTGTTAACTCTCAAGGTAAAGCATTGTTCTAGTTGACCAATCAAAGGGCGAAGGGCTGGGCGCTCATTTGAATACAAGCCAGTATATGACAGAAAAGGGAGAGACATTACGGAGGCACTTATCACTACAAACGTCAGGTGAGCGTAAGTACAGACGATTGAAACAATGGCTATTGTTCCAACCCAGAAAAAGTTAAAACCTCAGAAGAAATTGCGACAGAAACAGAAGAGGAAACAAGGAAGAAATCGGCAACAAAGGAACTTGGTAATCAGTCAAATGAGGAAATGTGATAGTTTTGAAGCTAAGATTTTGCCACCTCTTTGTCTTTCCCAACAAAGATGCCTCTGTCAATGAAGGGGAATAAAAAGGCAGTCTTTGCACAACAATACCTCCTGGCCACACAAGACAGGGAGCAACAGTACTACCTCAGCAATTACGCATCCTCCCAAGCCACCATGGGCATCGGTGTGGTGTATCCAGCAATTGTGTGGCAATGCAAGCCCCCTGTGGTGAAATGGCCAGTGACAGTGAGACATCAGCAACGAAGTGCCCTCACCACCCACTTGTGCCAAGATTACCCACAACGATATGTCTTCAGCAGTGCCGTACCCTCACCAGTTATCTGTGGCAAGATGGGATCTAAAGTTTGCACTCTCACCACTAAAGATCTTCAGTGCGAAGTGAATGAGATGATATCCAGGCAGTTGATACCATGCTTGTTTGCAAGTGACCCTATCTCTCCTTATTAGCAGAGTCATTACGTCCTTCCTCCCTGGCTGGCCTAAAGTAGTCTCTGAAGGGGAGAAGGAAGAGTACAAGTGGCCAGCCTGAGAAAAATCCCATCTTCCACCCAATGGAAGACCATCTAAGGTACCTCTCAAACCCAATTGTCTTAAGACAACAACCTTGCCACCTACAATATTCAGGGAATGTAGCAGATATTCACACAGAATGGCCTTGAGAAGGAAAATCAGGCAAGCAGAAAATCCAGTTGTCATTATAAAAAGATCTTCTTACTCCTCAAGTTGGTTGTACTTCCAAACATTCATATTGTGAGTGAAGAATTTCCCTTCAGAAACAGCAAAAGCAACTAGTTATTGACATACAAATAAAATGGGATTTAGAATGAGCAACACCTGTTTAACAGTGTTATGTATCTTGACCATGTTTACTGCCTACATTGTTTATAGTTCTAGCACCTTTTCTCAAATTCACATCTTCTCAGGCATTCTAGATGACTGACACATGTGAGTTTTGCCCCTTAAATTTACAAACATCCATGTACAGCATACAGTACTTTACTCTAAATTTCTACCATGAATTAATTTCTTGCTAGTGGTCACTTGTTCCTATTACAATAAAAGTGAAAAAGGGTGGTATTCCCCCTTTTTGATACAAGGTGTAACAAGCTAGGGGGGGGAAGGGGGAAATCCATTATTCCAAGATGATAGACACACATACTGAAGAAGAGGGGGAAAGTGTATTTTACTACACATAAAAATGCCATGCTTTTTATTTAGCAAGTTCTGGGTTATAATAAATTCTGCAATGGCAATTCACTTTTGGTACCAATATATAAATAGTTAACTTCCAATTACCTCAGAATTAGTTGTAATTTCCACTCCCAATGACAGGATTTTGACTCTATTTCCCTATGCATTTTTAATCCCCAGTTATGCAACAATTTCCTGGTGAACCAGTTCTCTGCTTGCATTATGGCAAACAATTTACCCCAAATGATATACATTATTTCCAAGTAAACTTTTAATCCCAATGAAACGTCCACTGGCTGATTTTTGCATGAAAATGTCTTGTGGGAAATTATTTCAAATGCATTCCATTCCTCGGCTCTACATTAACATGGCATACAAGATATAGATTGTGGTTTAGAGGCACCACCACAGAAAAAGTAACATGAGTATAAAAATTACCGTTAAGAAGATACATAACAATGATAATGGCCTTGAGCCCAGAAGTCAATGAGAAACTTCTGGAACCAAGAAAGCCATGGAAAACACAGAAGTACAGAAGAGAAGAACCTTAGACTTAGAATAACTTTGTCACTTTGAATGTACACTAATAGGCATACATTAAAATGAAATTCCATTGCATACAGCTCTCAAAGAAAGGGTCTCCATCTCTAATAACACTACATAAACATGACTAAATAACAAACAAAATGATAAATAAATACAAAATTATGCATATACCCACATATATGACATGGACAAACAACACAGTCTAGTTCAGATGTATACATGTACATGGCGAGGGAAACAAATCTTGTGAGTTTACCCGACAGATGGCCATAGGGAACAAAGCTGTTACAGAATCTGATAGTCCTGCTAGAAATATTTTGAAACCTCCTCCCAGAAGGGAGCAACAGAACAGACCATGAAATGGGTGTGTGGGGTCTCTAACAATGTTTGGGTTCTAAGCACAGTATCCTGAATCAGGGGAAGCGAGCTTCCTATAATCTTCTCAGCTGTCCTTACCACTCTCTGTATGGACTTCCATCTGAGGCACTGCCGCCACCAAACCAAACAGTGATGCAGTTTGCTAAAACGCTCTCAATCGTGCCTCTGTAAAAAGAGGCCAGGATAGAAGGAGAAAGATGTGCTCTCCAGAGGTTCTCCTGATGTTCAGAACCATGTTGATTGCAACAACATTGGGTTCTGTTGGGTTTATAAGAACAGGGATCCTCAACAAAGGGAAAGCAAAGATTTTTTTTTACAGTTGAGAGCTATAAGGCATGAAATCTCAGGGATCAGATTTGCTAACCAGTTAAAGGAAGCTAGACAGGCCCTTGTTAGTATCTGTTAATTCTATTATTAGGCAAAATGGCCCTTTCAGGAGGGCAGCATTGTGAAGGAGAAGGAATGTTGAGGCAATCAAGCTGCTTGAAGATGAAAGACTGGGATCCCTCTAGAGCAGGGGTCTCCAACCTTGGCATTTGTGGACTTCATCTCTCAGAATTCATCAGCCATATTTGCTGAGAGATGAAGTCTGCAAGTTGCCAAGGTTGGAGACCCTTGCTCTAGGTTGCAACTCTCTTGTGAAAGCTGCCCTTGGGCTCTTCTCTGAGCAGGTAAGGAGACTTCTTTTGATGGATTGCAGAAGGGCTTTATCTGGAAGCAAAGAGGGCCAATTTGGATCTGACAGGACTAGAGAAAAACAGAAGCTCGGTTTGAGCCTGCTCATGTCCAAACGACAAGGAGAAAAAAGGGTGAAGCCTCCATGTTATTTGGTACATTTATTTTCTCCAGCACACATTGTGATTGCATACTGAATTCAGAGAGGACCAAAGGAAAGTTTTAAGTACAAGATAAGGTTGCCACTTTACGCATATAAGGTCTGCTTTAACATAGGCATCACTCATGGTTTTACCGAGGCCTGGTAAGCAGCAATACAAATAGGAGAAATTAGAGGTCATGCGAGAACAATTTCATTTGGAAAGGTCATTACTGGGTCCTCTTCCTTTTACTCCCCTGTTGCTACCAGAATTGATGCAAGCAAGGGCTTACAGAAGGGCCTAGGGAAAACACCCCACCCCGCTTTCCTTCAAACTGGAGAGGTGGAGCTATTGCCTCACAATCAGGAGGTTGTGAGTTCAATCCTAGGTAGAGGCAGATGTAGTATCTCTTGCTTGGCAGGGGGTTGGACTAGATGACTTGCAAGGTCCCTTCCAACTCTGTTAATTCTGTTAGTTTTCCCAATCAGACAGGCCTGCCCCAAGCTTTCTTGTGCAGGGGGCCTTTGGGTTTATTATAGAAGAGGGCAATGCTGCCCTCCCTTTCAAGAGGGCAGCATTGTGAAGAAGGAATGTTGAGGCAATCAAGCTGCTTGAAGATGAAAGACTGGGATCTAATCTTCTCAGCTTGTCCTTACCACTCTCTGTATGGACTTTCCATCTGAGGCACTGCCGCCACCAACCAAAACAGTGATGCAGTTTGCTAAAACGCTCTCAATCGTGCCTCTATAAAACCTCAAACTTGGGGCTAAAGAAATAATAGGAAGATGAGAAACTGAGTGGAAGAGAGTCACTTAATCTGTGTATCCAAGGACACAGTGGGGGGAAAGAACAATCTAATTGAATATTATACAGTAGTAACAATGGATGGATGGATGGATGGATGGATGGATGGCTGGATGATGGATAATGTGCCATCACGTCATTGTGACTCTTACGTACACTTAGATAGATTTTCTCCATAACCAATTTATATCTATTGTATTTATTTATTTGTATTTTATTGGTCCTGTATGCCACCCACTCCCGAAGGACTCCGGGCGGCTTACAATAAACAAGGGAAGGGGATAAATAGACAAATAGACAAACAACAATTTAAAATACACAACATTCATAGTTACTGTGGGGCTGGCTATTTCAACAGCCCCCCGGCCTGCCGGAGCAGCCAGATCTTAGTGGCTTTGCGGAAGGCCGGGAGAGTAGTAAGGGTCCGGATCTCCACGGGGAGCTCATTCCAGAGGGCTGGAGCTGCAACAGAGAAGGCTCTCCCCAGGGAGTCACCAGCTGACATTGGCTGGCAGATGGGATCCGGAGGAGGCCTAGTCTGTGCGATCTGATCGGTCTATGGGAGGTAATTGGCAGGAGGCAGTTTCTCAGGTACCCAGGTCCGATGCCATGTAGGGCTTATAAGTAACGACTAGCACCTTGAAGCGAGTCCGGAAACTAATGGGTAGCCAGTGAAGCTCGCGGAGGATAGGTGTAACGTGGGTGTACCTGGGTGCACCCACGATCGCTCGCGCAGCTGCGTTCTGGACTAGCTGAAGTCTTCGAACACTCTTCAAGGGCAGCCCCATGTAGAGCGCATTACAGTATCCAGTCTTGAGATCACAAGGGCATGAGTGACTATCTGAAAGCCCTCCCGATCCAGGTAGGGTCGCAACCTGGGCAAAGGTCCCCCTGGTCACAGCCGACAAATGGTGTTCTAAAGTCAGCTGGGGATCCAGGAGGACTCCCAAATTGCGAACCCTCTCTGAGGGGCGTATAATTTCACCCCCCAGCCTGAGAGATGGAATACTTGGCTTGCACATGCGCAGATTGTAGATCTACTTGATCTGTCAGGTCTTCTAATGTTGTACCTATCGATGCTGTAACTGAGTTGATCCATCTTGCTGCTGGTCATCCTCTTTTCTTTCCTTCCATCTTTCCCAGAATTACAGCCTTCTCCAGGAAGCCAGGTCTTTGAATCATGTGTCAAAGGAGGATAATTGGATCCTGGCCATTTCTGCTCACGTGAGAACTGGTTTTATTTGTTTAATGAAGCATTTGTTTGTTTTCTTGGTTTTTTCTTCCACAATATTTTCAGGATTCTTTCCAGCACCAAAGTTCAAAATTGCCAATATTCTTCCTATCCTGTTTCTTCAAAGTTTGAACTTTTGCTTCCATGGAGTGCTATAGGAATTGCCATCATCTGCACAATTCTGATCTGTACAGCATAGTGACATAGGTGTTTTTTTTTTTAAAGAAATCCTTGGCAATCAACCTACTCATCAGTTTACGCCAGTTTTGCAATAGAAATCAGTGCAAGAGACTGAGGAAATAATAAGAGCCTTCATTGCTAACACTTTTTAAAAAATCTTTCCAACATCAAAAGATTCCTATGCTTTGAAGCATTATCTGCCTGTCTACTCTCTTTTTCCTAGTCAAAGTTTCTTTAACCCCCTCCCCACAATTTTGGGCCTAGCAGGCCTCCCTGAAGCCTTCTGGGAACAAAAATGGTCTCCTGCATACATGGCAGGGACATGAAAATCAGCTGACTGGCAGGAGGCACACACACATGCGCATTGGAGCTGAGCTAGGGCGATGGCTCGCATGCCTGCAGAGAGGGCTGCCATAGGTTCACCATTATAGTTCTAGTGACTTTGGATTGTTGTGGTTGTGATCTGATATGAGCTGTGTTTTTTAATGGGTGATCATGCAAATCTTTTAAACAAACTGCTCCCAAGAGAACAGATATACTTAGATAAGAAGAGAAAATTGGAAATAAAATCATGTGCCTTTTTTTTTTTTTTTTTGGCAAGGAGGCCCAGAATATTTGCCAAAAAGGGTACTATACAGGCATGATGCTAAACTCTGGAGCACATGGCTCTCATTTGCCACTGTGGTATGTGTCACGATGGCGTAGTGGTTAGAGTGCAGTACTGTAGGCTAATTCTGCTGACTGCCATCTGACTGCAATTTGGCAGTTCAAATCTCACCAGGCTCAAGGTTGACTCAGCCTGCCATCCTTCCGAGATGGGTAAAATGAGGACCCAAATTGTCGGGGGGCAATAGGCTGACTCTGTAAACCGCTTAGAGAGGGCTGTGATGCACTGTAAGCGATATATAAGTCTAAGTGCTATTGCTATTTCCCCAAACTTTTGATTAGAACTCTGTAGGTTACACATACTAAGATTATAGGACCCCACAATCATGCTTCTCTCTTACAGTCACTAATTACAAATCAAGACTGCTATCTTATCAGGTAAAATCTGTCATTATTCGTGCCAGTATTTGAATATGTCGTGTAAGATTTTGTGTTTAAGTCAATGATAGGCCAAAAGAAGAGCTTAAGAAGAGGCTTGAAAAGAAACAGCTTTTTAGTTTTGATCAAAGCAAAGAGCTGGGTAGACCATTCCATGAACATGCAGACAAGGTGCATGTAAGGAAGGCCAAACCTTGGGGAAAATATGGCGTCCTTTTATACCTTCAGCTTAATACCTAATTCTGGCCCCTTGGCCGATGCCTCCTTGTAGCCTGGATTGGCGTGTAGCAGGGAACTAGAGGGCTGAGTGCTTAGCAACACAGGTATTTGCCTGATGTAACCCTGCCAGGCCATGTCATACCCTGCAAAGGAGCAAAGCAATTCTTACAGAAGGAAAATAACAAGTTATTATTATGTCCCAGTAATTCTACCTATTCTGCTATTATTACGTCCCTTCAGTTGCTTCCAAGGACTCCAGAATTTCCCCTTCCAATGAAGGGGATTAAGTTGCCAAGTGAGCTTTTAACCCTAAATGACCCTATCAAGATGCTAACTGAGCGTTTTTATCACAGTGCTTTCTGGAAAATTCCCTCAATGCTACACCAAGGAACTTGAGTAATAATTGTTTGTGGAAAGCAAGGAAGGTGATCTTGATGGAACCACTACCTGGGCAAAAGGAACATATTGCAAATCAAAAGCAACAGGATAACATTTGGCAATGGCTCAGGCAGACATATCCTTAATTCACTGAAATATAGGAGGTTCAGCACAATCAGACTTACAAATTCTATTATAGCCAATCTCCATTAAAAATGTACCATATTTTTCGGAGTATAAGACGCACCTTTTTCCCTCCTAAAAGAGGGTGAAAACTTGGGTGTGTCTTATACACCGAATGTAGCCCCGCCCATCCACCAGCCCCCACCCTTTGGCCTCTGCCTCCCAGCAATTTGCCTCCTTGCAGCAAACAGAGAAAATGGGGCAGCAATAGGCAATGGCAATCCCTGAAATTGAAAGTGAAACTAGGGAAATTGTTGGGAGGCAGAGGCAGATTTCTTCTAATCATGTTGAAATGAAACAGGCTGTTTGCTGTTTGCTGCAAGGAGGTAAGTCAATAACTATGAATGCCTATAGAATGTTCAAATTATTAGACTTTTTTAAAAACACTGCTTTATTATTGTTCTAAATAACTTAACAAAATGAAGAACCTTTTTAAAATAAATGCTTGATCTGAAGAGGCCCAGTGCTATTATATCTTCTTTAAATAGCAGAGAATTCCCCCCCCCCTTGTTTTCCTCCCCAAAAGCTAGGTGAGTCTTATACTTCAGAGAATCTGTACTCCAAGATTCTTGTACGGTAGTTGATTTCTTGGCCTGGTTTACCTAATGGGGATGACAGTGCTTCTTCAAGCTGTCACTGTTCTGCAAATAAGTAATTCATCACATTTTATGATCTGGATAAAAAGTGTTTATTCAATGAACAAAGATGCATCCACTCCATTTTCTCAAACCCTGTAGAAATTACCATATTTTTCAGAGTATAAGACACACCAAGATTTTGAAGAGGCAAATTAAAAAAAAAAGTTTTTGCACTCTGCAGACCTCCCCAAAACAGCCCGTTTTTCATTTTAAAAAAACGGGCATGAATAGTCTTTAGGAGGCTTGTAGAGTGCTCCTAGGGGCTGCCTGTTTTTCACTCATTTCTGCCCTCCCCAGCCCCCAGGAGCACTCTGAAAGCCTCCTAAAGGCTATGCATGGCCATTTTGGTGAAGGGGGCGGGGTTTCTGGAAGCAAAAAATGCTGTATTCAGTGTATAAGATGGTTCCACCACAAAACCGTGTTCGACCTAAAGGGCGCTCGACGAAACTGCGTAGCTGACATCATCACAGCGCGACAACAGCGTGGAGAAAAAAGCACGCTGTAAACGCTAAACCTAAAATTAACACCTAAACCTAAACCTAACCCCCCTAAACCTAATCCTAAACCTAATCCTAAACCTAACCCTAAACCTAACCCTTAACCTAACACTAAACCTAACCCTACCCTTAACCTAACCCTAAACCTAACCCTAAACCTAACCCTAAACCTAACCCTAAACCTAACCCTTACCTTAACTTGAATTGGCTTGCTTTCAAAGCGCTATTTAAAGCGCCCTTCTTTCTCCGCGCTCGCTGTTGTCACCCTGTTGATGACGTCAGCGACGCGGTTTAATCGGGCGCGTTTTAGTCGAGCGCGGTTTTGTCGTGCCATGTATAAGACACACCCAGATTTTCAGCCTCTTTTTTTGAGGGAAAAGGTGCATCTTATACTCCGAAAAATACAGTAAAATTACTGCAGGGGAGCTGACTGCCACTAGGATCTATTATATGCCATGCAAAGACCAGGATCTGCTTTCTTCTAATGAATGCAAGACAAGGGAGGAGGGGAAACCACCCACTTTTTTATGCAGAAAGACTATAGATTGACAGCAGTTACATTCTGAAATGATATTCTATCAAATTTATTCTTCCAGTTAATCCAAATTTTATGTCATCACATCACCCACCTTCGCAGGTAGGAAAGAGAATTGGCTCACAGAGGCATATTATGAGGAGTTGCTATCTGCTCAGGTACTATGGTTACGTCTCAAAACAGAGTATTGTTCTAGCCAACCAATCAGAAGGCCAAGAGCTAATCCCTCATTTGAATGCAAGCCGGTATTTCATAACAAATGTAAAGGGGATACAGAGGCATTCATCACCAAGACACAGGAGCAAACATAGACAATAAAAAACCATGGCTGCTACTTACAACCAGAAGAAGAAGCAGCCTCAGCGAAGGAAGAAACGGCAGCCAAGGAAGCGCAAAAAAGCAACGTCAGAACAACTTGAACTCAAAGCAAGTGAAACACCCTTCTAAAGCCTTTGTGCCAAAGGTGCTGCAAAACCTGTGCCAAGGAAAAGCATCCCAGCTGGCTAAGGCCAATGAGAATGCCATCTTCACCCAACGCTGTATCCTCACAACCCAAGACGGGCAGAAGCAATGTTACCTCAGCAACTATATGTCCTCACAAGCCACTGTGGGCCCCAGTGCTGGGACCCCGGCAGTGATATGGCCTGGCAAGGCATCCATGACAAGTTGGCCAGCAACAATGTGTACTCCGCAACACAGTTCCCTCAACAACCAGTTGTGGCAAGCTGGGCAGCAATGCATCCTCAGCAACACAGTGCCTTCTCCAGCTCTCTGCGGCAAGATGGGTAACAATGTCTGCACACTCAGCTCCAAGGATCTCCAGTACGAAGGAAATGAGATGGTGCCCCGTCAGTTGATACCATGTGTGTTTGCCAATGATCCCAATGCCTCTCCTTTTTAACGCGTGTGGCTCCCTGGCTGGTCTAAATAAGAGAAGGATTGGCCAGCCTGATCTTCCCATCATCCACCCTGCACCTAGGGAACCAAGAAGTCTAGCATCTTGGAAAAAATTGCCCACTTCTTAAAAAGAGTTAACAGCATAGCCAGCCTTAAGATTTTACAAACTGCTCAATCACCAGAGGAATCCTAGTTTTCACTAGAAGAAAAATCCTATTGTTTCAAAGGATGTTGGATTTTCCATCTGACCCAGCATGTAAGAAAGCTTCCTTCAAGAGAAGATAAAACAATTAAGCAATTAAACTAAACAAAAACTAATAAAGTGGGATTTAGAACCAATACCTTCAATATCTTAGCAGTTTCTTCTGAATTATCATTTGGTATGCAATGCAAAAGCATTGAATGGGTTAGAATTTTGATACTTTATTTCCTACCTGCCTACGCATGAAACATATAAGATAGCTAACAATTATAAAGAGCCAACGTTTATAAATACAATTAACATTGCTATTATATTCTCTAAATTTGAAAAGGCTTTTTCCCCCCAATCCTCTGTCTCAGCTAATGGCACTTTCTGCTAAAAGTTGGCTCTAAAGTTCTAAGAACTGGATTGATTCTTATTGATAGGATATATTTTAACAAGTAGTAATCCTGTCTCCTTGTAAAGGTAAAGGTTCCCCCTCGCACATATGTGCTAGTCGTTCCCAACCCTAGGGGGCGGTACTCATCTTCATTTCAAAGCCGAAGAGCCAGCGCTGTCCGAAGACATCTTCGTGGTCATGTGGCCGGCATGTTTAAACGCCAAAGGTGTATGGAATGCTGTTACCTTCCCACCAAGGTGGTTCCTATTTTTCTACTTGCATTTTTTACATGCTTCGAACTGCTAGGTTGGCAGAAGCTGGGACAAGTGTCTTAGCCACTGAGCCACCACATCCCTCAATGTTCTCCTTGTAGATGTTGATAAATAAAGGGTTTATAATCCATTGCTTAAACTATTGTTCTTGGGTAATTGTTCTGTATATTATCCCCATGCAACTACATCATATATTTTATATATTTGTCACAGCGGAGATCCAGCCTAAGCTTCCTTGCAATGAAAAGCTGCTTCCTTCTGCAGAATGCATCTAATCCAGTAAAGGCAGCCAAGAGTTGAAAAGGAGTTCTATAACCACCCTAATACCCCTTCTAACATCTAGTGCCCTGCCAAGACCTCTTCCCAAATATTCTAGAGAACCAGGCAGCAACAAAGGTGGTGCTGAAGTTTTCAGGTCTTCACCCAAAATGCAGTTGTGAAATTAATTGCATTATGGGTAAGGGTGCCCAACAGTTTAGTCATTTTGAAAGGAACTATCACAACAGGTGCCAACATCTAAACATGACTGATTCCTCAAAGCTAAACAGGCAAGAATTTAATTACAAGTAGTCCACAACTTTAGCCATCATTGAGCCCATAATTTCAAACATAAATCATGGCTCATAAGGTGGGACACCATATTATGAACCTTTTGCAATGTTCCTTAAGTAAACACCATAGTTGTTAAGTGAGCTCATTATTCATTATGGAACAGATTTTGCCAGAAACAGATTAGTAAACACCAGTTTCTGGCAAAACCATCATAAATCGTGATCAGGTGTCCACAGGGCACTGCAAATGGCTGTAAATGCAGGCCGGTTGTTGAACACCCAAAATGTGGTGATATGACTGCAGGGCAGACTGGTATGTGGAGGTTGGAACTTAAATCCAAGATGCAACAAGCTTTTTGGGATTAAGCTAAGCAACCATAAGGACTACCTGTAGCACTTGGGTGGAAGATTGTCAGAAAAAGCTAAAAGTAAAAAGACAGTGACAAAGTCTGTGTTTCAGCCAGGTAAATAACATAGGAATGTCCAATTGAGAGGGACACCCTCAAGCCATCCACAGCTGTGCTAATGCTGGCATAACCTTTTCCTCTTATTTCACATCTCAAGAAAGATGGAAAACAGTGCTGTTTCCTCACCCATTCTTTGGAAAACAGAGTTTGCCATCACTTTTTTTAAAAAGGACTATCAGGAAAAAGACTGGCAATAAGGACAGTGGGTACATCTGAGCTTCTTCACCCATTCAAGGGTGTGCGGCTATAATTTCAACTCCAGCAAAGAATGACATCAAAAATATTTACGAAGAGCTGTGTTTATTTATTTATTTTTCAGAAACCCCACTTTTAAAAATGATGGAGGCCCCAAAGGAACCTTCGTGTGCGTGTGTTATATTTATCAATATTACTGCATTAAAAATTAAAATGGACACATTTAGAGAAATGGCATTGTATAAAACAATAATATTAAACCATTAGTTATTAACTTAAAATAAAACCAATCATTAGTTATTAACTTAAAATAAAACCAATCATTAGTTATTAACTTAAAATAAAACCAATCATTAGTTATTAACTTAAATAAAACCATGCACCCCACTTTTTAAACAATACTAATCATAAAAAGAGTGGCTTTGTTTTACATTTTTGCAAGTATCTTCAATATCTGATAAACAATTTTGATTTTGCAAATATATATCATTGAGTAAGAGGAAAGAGCGGTTAGTTCTTCGTTTGTGCAACATAGACGCTGCAATTTTTCCCGTATACCCAAAAGGCGACGCCTTGTAACAGGAAGGAGAGCGCCTCTAAATATGGGAGATCCAGAGCCATGAACGCAAATGAATTAGCATAGAAACAATTAGGTAAGTATTTTCAGGAACTCATTTTCTCAGATGTCAGGATGGCCGAGTGGTCTAAGGCGCCAGACTCAAGGCTTGCTCCTTCCCAGTGTTGTTGGGTGTTCTGGTCTCCGAATGGAGGCGTGGGTTCAATCCCACTTCTGACAATAATCATTTTGCGGAGGGAGGGGACAAATCTCCCTTTCAGGCTTCGCTATAAACTTCGGCAGCAAATGCCAGTAACGATCTCACCCATTTCCCCTCTTCCCAGCCGAAATTTTTAACATTAAAAATCTCAAATGTCTCGCCCCAGAATCAACTTCCTCCCCAAACGCCATTGCGCAGCTTCCGTTTCCAAGAAAGCTACAGTATTTCTACTTCACGAGCTGTTGCTCTCTTTTATTTAGCAAAAAGCTCGAAGGAGAAGCGTCTCTCGACTTAGGAAAGACGGAGCTAAAGAAAGCCAACAGCCCTGCAGATATCCCAGCTGAACCTCTCGTTCCGGCCAGGGTTGACTTAACAAGCTGTAAATTCGCTCTTGGCTCAAGTATCCAAACGGGGGGGGGGGGGTGGCGGGGGGGGAGGTGAACCGAAGGCAATTCTATCGGCCATTTGGTCCCCCTAACATGGATGATTTGAGTGAACTTCATTACTTATATTTCCAAAGAGAGCGCAAAGGTGGATTAGGATATTTTGAAACAAAATAAGATAACAAACCAGTTATCCAGTGCATGGCAACAAAAGGCTCTCTAGCCTCCCCTGGAACACACCCTGAATAGCCCACCCTGAATTCATTCCACATGGGAATGATTTCACTTTTAGTGCGTTGGGTTTTGTGTTTTCCCCCTTCTTAATTTGCCTCCTTTCCTAAAGAAAAGATCAACCCCCACAGTCCTTTGAAAGGACAAATACTGAAGCTGAAGCTCAAATGCAAAACGAAAGGAGAAGGGGACAGCAGAGGATGAGATGATTAGATAGTATCATTGAGGCAATGAGTATGAATTTAAGATTGCTTTGGGGGACAGTGGAGGATGGGAGGGTTTGTGCTATGGTCCATGGGGTCGCAAAGAGTGGTGACTGAATGTAGTGACGGAACAACAAAATTTGCTTCCCTACATTTCAAATTCATTATTACGTTGAAGGAAATTGTAATAAGACTATATTTACTGGAATACTAGAATTAGTAGAAAGTTGTTCTATAAACATTGTTTCCTGTAAAACACACACACACACACACATTATGCCTTTGTATTTATATTTCCTTTAACTAACTTCCTGTAAACGTATACGGTATTAGGCCTCTGTAAAGTATCTGCTAATTGTCGAACAAGGTAATTTACTCACCAATTAGATGTCACATGAAACTTAGCAATAGGCCAGATGAGTATTTGATGGGAAATTTCCAGGCAATCCTAAGAGTTAGCATCTTTAGCAATGCTCTCGTGATAAGTAAATACTCACAGGGAATAGTAGAGTATTCTGATCTGATGCATTGGCATTCTTTAATTGTCATTCTTTTCTTTATAATTATAAGTCAGAGGTTACTGGAGAAGTCCCAAAGATGCTTTTTCAAGAGACAACTGGACTCTTGTTTTTTTCTTTGAAGACATTTCACTTCTCATCCAAGAAGCTTCTTCAGCTCTAACCGGGATGGTGGGCAATGAAAAGATTTATATTTCTTGCAAACAGCTAGTCATTTGCATGGGGCAGAAAACATCCTGCCGAAAGCACAGCTGCAACTTTTCAATGAAAAAACAAGACATACCATAGCACAGTCCTCTCAGCAGTTCCAAGAAGGCTCCACACCCATCTGCACCACTCAGATGACACAGATAAACCTCCATGGCCTCAATGACTCTCTAAAAGAAAGGAAATGACCAGCTGTCCACAAGGAATACTCATTCTTTCAATGAGAAGTTGGAACTGTGCTTTCTGCATGACTGAGAATCTTCACAGACAGTTACTGGAGAAGGCAATCATTTTCCATTATTATTTTTTTAAAGAATTATACCTGACCATCTTCTATCTATTAAAGCAGAAATGATTCTTCCTGATTTTGATTGCTGATCTCTTAAGTGCCATAAATGAAATGGTGAAGTTTGTTCCAGTATTGTTGGAATTTCATAATGATGCTCCTTTGAATGAAAGTTTCTAGTTTCCTTTGTGTGTGTGTGTGCCCCTTCAATTCATTTATTATTCCTAGTATTCCTATACTATTCCTATTCATTTAGTATTCCTAGGCCCTATCTGGACTAGTCCCTGCAGTTTTTGGCAAGGCTTTTCAGAAATTGTTTTCCATTGCCTCCTTCCTAGGGCTGAAGCGGTCTGACCCAAAGTCATCCAGCTGGCTTGTGCCTAAGGTGAGATTGGGAGTCCCAGTTTCCCACTTTCTAACCTGATGTCTTAAGAATTAAGCCAGACTGCTCTGTTCTTGACATGCATTAAATAAATGGTTTGGAAAAATCATACTGTAGAGTTTTAGCTGCCTGGTTTTCTTATAAATGTGAATGCCAACATTTTGGCAAGGCTTTCTTTATCCCTTAATTATAGCTAAAATACAATAACAGGATTTTTTCATCTTTCCAGGTTTCTTTTTTTTTTTTGATTGACCATATATACCAGCATGACCTCTATTTTTCTAAAGAATCCAAGCGATTAAGTCCAAAACCCACTATGGACCACTGTTAGAAATATATTGTATGACCTCTCTTGAATTACATCAGAGTTTAATCAAAATTGTTCTGTATTTCCTATATTAAAGTTTGAAAAACTTCTGGAATATATTGGAACAGATGTATAATTTTGACCCTAATCAATATACTAAATTTACTTTCGAATAATCCCAATCTGAAAATGAAGGGGAAGTTTGGAGGGAATTAATGGGATATTAATATGGCAGCCTTTCTCAACTGGGATTCCTCAGACCCAGAGATTCTATAAGAGATTGTGACAGAAAAAAAATACTGTAAATTTGATTTATTTATTTTTAACTTTGCACAGTGCACTATACTACTGCTCACCTTGATGGACATTTTTAAGTGCTGTAACTTAGCTGCTAGCCTGTTGCTACGCTCTTGTAAAACATGTATTATTTAGAAGTTAACTGTATTGCAATGTTTTTATATTTATGTGATCTTTATGTAGGGGTTCCTTAAGACTTGAAATTTATTATAAGGGTTCCTCCAGGATAAAAAGGTTGAGAAGGTTCCTATAGATCAGTGTTTTTCAACCTTGGCAACTTTAAAATATGTGGACTTTTCACTCCCCGAATTGCTCGCCAGCTTGCTCAATCAAGTTTTTTAAACTATTTAGATTATTGCAAGAGGAATTTGGATATGAAATGGCAGGAAAATCAACTGAAAACTTATTTTCATTTACAAGTAGGTCCAGATGTATAAGCAGCATCTAAAATTCCTGAACTGATTTGTTCCTTTCATTTGTGTTCCTAGTGGGTGTAAATCCAAAAGAGTTTATTTCCTTGTTCCTTGTTTATGTATAATTAGAAGGGAAGGAGAGGATTAAGTGTAGGCGGGGTTAAGTTATAAAAGCATCCTCCAATGCATCCTCTTGACATGTGAATCAAAGTGTTTTGAGTACCTTACGGAGCATCAGTAAATCTTCCAAGCAATGCCATTGACAGTCTACAAGCCAACAAGATGAATGTCTTCTGTAAGTACCTTTTTGCTTCACTAATTGAATTATGGTTTCAATGAAATGCATTATTTAATATATTATGGCTCAAGCATAGTCAGGCAAATGTTTAGGCTGAATTAGACATTTTTTATTACTGATTCATCACACAGCCAGATGTTCAGACTGGATTTGGCATTTGTGTCCACTTATCAAGTCCTTCCTAAGGACCTGGGATAGGCAGATACTGATGTTTTATGATGTTAGCAGTATCATCACAGGATGTCAGCTGTTCCCACTAAAGCTGCCTTTTGCAATTAATTGATGGTGAATTTGTCAATTATTATTATTATAATTCTTTGTTCACCACAATGTGAAATCACATGTATTACTGCCGTGTTCCCCCGAAAATATGACCTGTCCTGAATTAAAGCCTTGCCACATTTTTTGTGTGGGCAAAAATATAAGGCCATCCCTGAAAATAAACCCCCTGGACACCCCCCCTCCAGCCAGACAGAGCATCGCTCACCGACATAGCGGTATCCTGAAGGCGCCAAGCCACAGGAGCTGGGGGGGAGAAGGTGCTCACATTGCTTGGCGCCTTCGGGATACCACTACGTTGGGGAGTGGCGTTCTGCCTGGCCGGAGGGGGAGTTGCCAGGCGGCTGCTCCCTTGCGAACTGGCTTCTGAAGAGCTGGGCACAGCCTCAGGGGCGAAGCAGCCATGAGGTGACCACGCTCACGAGCAACCACCCGGCAACCCCCCTCTCCAGCTGGGCAGAGCACCATTCACTGACCTAGGGGGTATCCCTAAGGTGCCAAGCCATGTAGTGCTCTGCCTGCTCACCAGCTCCTGCGGCTTGGCACATTAGGGATACCCCCTAGGTCAGTGCATGGAGCTCTGCCCGGATGGAGAAGGGGGTTGCGTGAGCACCTGTTCTGCGCCCAGCAGGCATGCCTCCTAGCCTCAACATGTCCGGACCCAGTTCTTCCTGCAGCAGCAGCCGCCATGCTCCGAGCATAACATCTCCGGTTCCAAACTCCAAAACTCGGCTCCTGAATCTTCCAGCAGCAACCGCTCTAGGAGCACGCTCTATGGTTGTGGGCTGACTCTTCGGAGCCAGTTCGCAAGGGAGCAGCCACCCAGCAACCCCAAAACAATAAGCCCTCCCCTATAATAAGCCCAAGGCCATATTTTGTAAGTAAAAAGAAAATAAGACTCTGTCTTATTTTCGGGGAAACACAGTATTATTATTCCATGATTAGATTTCAAGATTTCATAATCTTTTATTATTTAAAATCAATTGCCATTTATTCAAGTGGACAATTCAAATTAATGAGATGGATTATAGTCAATTTGCCTTGATACATTTCTAATATTTGTAATATAATATTTGGTAGTACATATGACCCACCTTTAACCACCACTTACCCTGTAACCATTTGAAATTATAAAAGTGATGGTCAAAGAGACTTATGATTCATGCTACCTAGAATTATTTAGAACTAAGGAGAGATTTTCCTAACAGCCAAAATAATTAATCAGTGGAATGATTTGCTCCAGAAGTTGTGGGTGCTCCAACAATGGAGGTTTTTAAGACGAGATGGGACAACCATTTGTTTGAAATGTTATAGTGTAAGGTCCCAAAATGTACTTGAGTCACCAGAATGCCAAAGAGAGAGACCCAAGAAGGGGCTTGGAAAAAATATCAGCTCTTATTTTTGATTAAAGCAAAGAGCTGGGTAGACCATTCCATAACATACAGACAAAGAGCATGCAGTGAAAGACACACCTTGGGCTTCCTTTAAAGGTATGGCTTCCTTTAATACCTTCAGAGATATCAGCTTAGTACCCCCCTGGCCAATGCCTTCCTTGTAGCCCTGCATTGGCTGTGCAGCAAGGAACAGGGGGGCTGAGTAGCTTAGCAACACAGGTATTTGCCCAATGTAACCCTGCCAGGCCATGACATACCCCGCACAAGGCACTGAATTGTACACAAAAACAAGATAACAGAGTTAAATCACTAGATTACAAAGATGCTTTTTCAGGAGGGCAACTGGATTTTCTTGTTTTTTTCTTTGAAGACGTTTCACTTCTCATCCAAGAAGCTTCTTCAGCTTGGTGTGGATGGTGGGGAATGGAAGATAGCTGAAGAAGCTTGTTGGATGAGAAGTGAAATGTCTTCGAAGAAAAAACAAGAAAGTCCAGTTGCCTTTGGGGCAACCATGACCTGGATGACTGGGAATCTTCATAGACTTTTAAGAATGCGATTGTTGAGCAAAGCAGTCATGCTTAATGGCCGCAACAACTCAAACCTGTAATTCTCATCTCAGTTGTAGTTGTAAATTGAGGACTACCAGTAAACAATGAAAAAGCCATTCTTGATAAGCATCTACTGAAACAAAAGGTAAAGGTAAAGATTCCCTCGCACATATGTGCTAATCGTTCCCAACTCTAGGGGGTAGTGTTCATCTCCATTCAAAGGTGAAGAACCAGCGCTGTCCAAAGATTTCTCCATGGTCATGTGGCCAGCATGACTAAACACCAAAGGCGCACCGGAACGCTGTTACCTTCCCACCCAAGATGGTTCCTGTGTTTCTACTGGCATTTTTCACGCCCACCCAGCCACATGACCACCCAGTCATACCCACCCAGTCACATGCCCATCAAGCCACACCCACAGAACCGGTAGTAAAAAAAAAAAAAATGAATCCCATCACTGGTACAACCTAGAACTAAGGAGAAATTTCCTAACAGAACAATATCAGTGGGACAACTTGCTTCCAGAAGTCGTGAATGTTCTAACACTGGAAGTTTTTAAGAAGAGATTGGACAACCATTTGTCAGGTTTCCTGCCTGAGCAGAGTGTCAGGGTTTCAAGTAACAACCCCATTGTAATCAAAACTCCGAGGCCTGTAAGTTCCTCAAGTCAGAATTTATTAGAAATGTCATATTGGCACATCTGGGAAAACCCAACTCTGACGGATCCGAGGTTTTTCCCACTCAAATCAAAACCCAAAGTTCTTGCCCCCAGGTCACACGTCCATCACATGGTCCAATCAGACCAGTCTCCAGTCCAGTTGGCTTCAGTCCACGCCTTCCAAACACCTGGTGAAGACGTCCTTGGCTCCCACAGGAAAGAATGTTATTTTGGCTACATAGCTACATATTCCCCCGGCTACCTCTATCTCATCCCACATGTTCCCACAGCTCCGACCAGTCTCACTGTGGCAGCCCTGGAGATGCTCCCACAATGGCTTCAGGGGTGACACAGGGAGTTGGATTAGAAGACTTCCAAGGTCCCTCCCAACTCTGTCTATTCTATTCTACTCTACTCAAAAAGCTTCCACCTTTTACTTCTTCTCTTACCCTCTGGTGCCCTAGAGAATGGGTCAATCCCCTTTTCTTTGTGACAGCACCTCAAGTATTAGAAGACAACTATCATGTTCCCTCTAGTCCTTCTTTTTAATAGGCTAGCCGCTAGACTTATCCAGCTCCCACAATTGTTCATGATACCTGCTGAGTGCAGTTGGCCAGCCAATTGCAAATCTATCTGGTGGTGATGCAGGTTGCACACCAGAGATAGTAACTGTCCTTTGCTAAGGAGTTCTCTCACCCTATTTGAAGGAACTTCTGTTTTTTCCATGTCTTTGATATTGGAGCCTTTTGCCAATACTTTCATCTTCCTTCCTCTTTATGGACAGAATCCGGTTGGTCAATGCACCTTCCTGCAATATATAAAGTTCCTCTTTTCATGATCTTTTTTGTTTGTGTGTGAGTAGGATACAGCCTGGTCATCTCTGAAGCTGCTTTCTTCTTTCGAATAACAAGTAGTCCCGTTAAATCTGACAAGTGGGTAAGTCTGCAGAATTTTTGAAAAACAGTGGTTTTTCCCCAGAGAATTAGATGATTTTTAGGAAAGAGATTAGAATTTCTTTTTTTTTTTTCCTGGCTGGTTAATTCTATTTAGGCTAGTTATTTCTATTCCAGGCTAAACATAACGTTAGAGAGACAACAATTTATTAAGCCATAATAGGAAATGCCTGCTAAAGTTTGAGACACAGAGAACAAGAGTTGAAAAGAAAAGCAGTGAAGAGAAAGCCCATAGTGGGCTGCCATTTCTTCTAGGTTCAGATATGTGCTTGCAATTCCTACCATCTTTATCTAGCAATAAGACCCGTTAAAAATCAGTGGGATATTCTTCTAGGTAAATGCTGATAGAATTGCATTTCCTAAAGCACTTGTGCAATTGTACTGGATACATCATGGGAGGCATTATTTCTACTTTGCTTTGCTGTAATATTGCTGGCTTGTTCAGTTTTGGAATCTGTCTTGCTCCTCGAGGACAAATAATTGTTAGGTCTTCTTCAGAAAGCCTACAGAAATGCTTGTTAGGCAGCCTAGAGGGCCTGCTGAGAAAAGTATGTGTGGTTGGGGAAATATTAAGGTTAGGGCAGAGTTCCACAACCTTTTCAGTTGTGGATCGCCAGGTGTTTTTGTGTGTGTGTGTGTGTGTGTGTAGAGGGAAACATCCGTGTGTGTTGCAGCCATGGGCCACAGCCCAGGGGTTGGACACCCCTGGATTAGGGGAACGTAGCTGTTCTAAAAAATGTTTCTGAGGCTAGCCTTTATGTGAAAGAAAACAGGAAATCCCATGGTAATTAGAGGTACTGGGTTCAGAGGAGAAGTTGAAAGTGTGCTCTTTATCTTTTCAGTTGTACCTGACTTTTTGTAACATTATTTCTCAACCTTGGCGACTTTAAGATTGGTGGACTTTAACTCCCAAAATTATAGGACTTGAAGTTCACACATCTTAAAGTTGCTAAGATTGAGAAACATTGATTTATAGCCTTTATAGATTAGCTCTTTCCATTTTTTTCTGATGCTTTACAATTTTGCTTTTTGCCATTCGTACCGTAACTGGTTTTTTAAAGGAATTTAATTGCACAACATACCCAAAAGAAGGCATGCTTATCTTCGTAATCCTAGGTTTCAGTGACTCTTCTGGCTTGACATCAGTGGATTTAAAACAAGATCAGAGCAGTAAAAATGTTTTTTATATATTTTTTTTTATTTTTAAACAAACATAAAACAGACGTAGACACACACAATACATAAAAATCATCCTCCAGTTACATACAATATGTCGATTGGTTACAAAGCTTTGTTCTTCCTCACAATAGTCCCCACTTGCAATTTACACAAATTCTCATATCATCAATCCAATATATATATATATATTATATTATTATATGTATATATTTATATTATATGTATATTATATTATATATTATTATTATCATAGTTCCTCATTTATTTGACTATAACTATTATCACTCCATTTTATACATAATACTCTAAATTTAACTAAACAACTTAATTTTTATTATGACCTTTCATTACATCATCCTGTGTCCTTCCAATAGTAGTGCAATCTTATATCTCTTGCCATTTGTAGTATTAGTGTTCTGATTGCTTTCTTTGTAAGTCTTATATGGACTTAGCAAGTTGTTGCTTGCAACTTGTTGCTATTACATATCTTGTAAAAACTCGAACTCTCAATCTGTTCCTTCCATCAGCTTGCCTTTGGTTATCACCAATGCTTCTGCCAAAATTTCTCTCATTACTTCTATCAAATTTTCTCCCTTTTCTTCTTCTATATTTTGAGGTCTGGGATAGAGTTCCAATCCATCGGTCTCTCCTTTCCATATTCCACTCTTGCCATTTCCAACCACACTCAATTTACTGTCAATATCAACAATTTTCTTATCTCTTTGTTCATCTTTTTCTTCAATTTTTAGAACTCTGTCCTCAACTTTCATCATTGTTTGATAAGTATCCTCAATTTTTCCATCTATTTTTCCTGTTCTGTATTCTATATTCTCCATTCTCTTCTCAATATTATCTTCTCAATATTCTCAATATTAATATTTCTTTTTCATGTTGTGCCATTCTTCCAACTTATAAACACTGCCACTATACACCCAAGGCTTTTTTTGTTAAATTTCAAGCAAGTTCATTATAATATTATTGTGTAAACAACCCGTGCTCTTCCCACTATCACTTTCAATAAACAAACTCAGAAGCCTTGAGATATAAGTCAAATGTTCAAAGAGAAAAGAAAAAAAAAACAATGTTTCCAAGCCTCTAGCCTCTAAGTGGCAGTGTTACTTCTTTTTCCTCTGCTTTTACATCCCTCTTTGTATTCCAAACTTAAGGAGAAAAGTTCTTAAAAGAAAAACAATCCGATCAAGCATTGTAAAAAAAAGAAATTCTTAATCCATAAGTATGAAAAAACAATAAAAATAGAAGAAGAAAAATTAACCAATCCAATTTTAAAAGTAGGAAACATTTGTAGAGATTCCATCCGTAAAAAGAAAAAAAATTTTTAAAAAAAGATAACACACTAAGTTTGATTCTGGCTTAATCTCACTGCTTACTCTCTTCTGTCTTGGATTTTAATTTCATTTTTGGTTTTTTGGGGTAATCTCTTCTCTAATAATAAAATTTATCTCACCAATTCGACACACTTTCTTTCCTGCTTTCCTTCCGTTCTGGAACTGTCCCAACTTCAGCAGCTTCAATGGCTGCTTCTCTGTCACCGGAAAAAAGAGCTTCTCCTGGATCAATCAGGGACTTTGCGATGTCCCTGAGATCAGCAGGATGTGCCCTTCTCTATCACCATTGCTACGGGACGGTTTAGGGCCAAAAGAACCATCCAGTGCAGAGATATCGATGGCGATCTTAGAGCGCCAAGATCGTATATCGTAACGTCGCGACATCAGCTCTGCCCTCCAGAGCAGTAAAAATGTGATTTGGGGTAATTTGCATTGTTATTTATTTCAGTTATATCTTAATCTTAGCCCACAAGATAGGACTTAGTACACCAAATTCCAGAATAGGATTCTGGAATAAGTTAGAAAGTTAGAATACAGATAATATATAACAACACTGTATTGGGAACCCTAGAGAAAATCTACTAGCAATTCTGTGTAAAACTGTCCATTTGCTGAGCAAGATCAGTAATCAAGAATTCTACGTGGTTTCTTCTAGAATGCTGGAGATACATCATGGAGAAGGGCAAGGTTGACTAAGTCATTCCCTGCTCACCATTGGTGTCCTCAGCAAAAAAGGAGCCCCACCATCAAAATAAAGTAATCATGAATTAGCATAAGATGTACTTATACAGTATTGGAATAATCTCATATTGATTGTAACTTTTTCCAGGTCCACCAACTCGTCCTACTGTTGCAATGCCTTGTCTGCTGTGCCCAACTCTCTTCTGCTGCCTCCTCCTCCTTCCCTTTCCATTAGCCTCCAGTTGTGCATCTAAGGGGCACACAGTGGTCATAACCAGCAGTGGCCCTATTAAGGGCAAGCAGTTCCTGGCTAGCCCTAGATCTGTGACAGCCTATCTAGGCATTCCTTATGCTGAGCCCCCCCTGGGGGAAGTTGCGTCTCCAGAACCTCTTCCACATCAGCCATGGAGTCAAACATTGGAGGCCACCAGTTTTGGCAATTCCTGTCCTCAATTTATTTTCCGGGGTGTCCCTGAAGCAGATATATGGGCTCCTAAAACACCACTGTCAGAAGATTGCCTTCCCTTAACATCTGGGTGCCACATCCACAACCTTCTTCACCAGTCCCTGTTCTGGTCTGGATACACGGAGGGAGTTATTTAATGGGCACATCTTCTGTGGACGTGTACAATGGGACATCCTTGGCTGCCACTGAGAACGTCATTGTGGTCACCATCAATTATCGATTGGGAGCCCTAGGCTTTCTTTACTTACCACCAGCTGCTCCGGGAACCTAGGCTTATGGGACCAACAGCTGGCCCTGAAGTGGATAAAAGAGAATGCAGCTGCCTTTGGGGGAGATCCTTCTCGGGTGACCATTTTTGGCCAGAGTGCTGGAGCAGTTTCTGTGAATTTCCATCTTCTCGCGCCAAAAAGCCAGAACCTTTTTGCCCAAGCGGTGATCCAGAGTGGAACAGCCAATGGCTTCTATGCGTGGAGGTCTCCTGAAGAATCGAAACAAAAATCACTGGAATTTGTTCATCTGCTAGGTTGCTCTGAGGACAATAATATCAGCATAATGCATTGTCTGCAAACAAAAAATGTTTCTGAATTTACTCAACATGAAATAGCTCTGTTCTTAAAAGGTGGCATCCTTCTGAATATTCCCTTCAGGCCAACCACAGATAGGGATTTTCTGCTTGGTAATCCAGAAAAGCTGATGGAGGAGGGGCACTTTCGGGTCAAACCTCTCCTCATAGGTGAGACCTTTGATGAAATGGCCCCATTTGTCCACTTCGTTTTCCCTAACATCACCAACAATCTCATCAATCAGCAACAGCTTCTGAAAGGGATACAGCTGTTGGTGCCAAATGCAACTAAAGATGTTGTCCAGAGTATTGCACTAAGGTACAGTGAAGGACAACACGGCCCAGCACAGTTCCGCTCCGCTCTGTCCCACTTCTATACAGATCGGATCATTACATGCCCATTGAGGGAAGCTGCAAGAAATATCAGGAAAACGGGGAATCCTGTATATGCCTATTTATTCACACATCGCCCTTCATGGTCAGTTTGGCCTGAATGGATTGGGGCATCACACAGTGCTGAGATTCCTTACGTTTTCGGAACTCTTGAATCAGTGCTGTCTGCCAATCAAACATGCACAGAGGCTGAAGCCAGACTGAGCCGTAGGATGATGCACTACTGGGCAGAGTTTGCCAGAACTGGGTAAGTGGTTCACTTTATTTCAAAAATCTCTATTTTAAATCCAAAAAAAGCGTTTCCATTCAACAAATGCACTTTATATCTAAAGTAATACAACCATAAAGTAATGCATGCTTTTCCTTTCCATATGTTTACAGGTTGTATTATTACAAGCAGTTCATGATTTACAACCACAGTTGGGACTAGAATTTCTGTTGCTAAGCAAGACAGTTTTTAAGTGAATCACGCCCAATTTTAAAATCTTTCTTACCACAGTTATTAAGCAAATCACTGTAATTGTTAAGTACAATATATGATTATGTGAATCCAGCTTCCTCCACTAACTTTGCTTGTTGAAAATCAGCTGGAAAGGTTGCAAATGGTAATCATGTGACCCTGGGACATTGCAGCCATGGTGAATACATGCCAGTTGTCAAGCAGCCAAATTTTGATCATGTGACCCTGAGGATGCTGGAATAGTTGTGAGTACAAGGACCAGTTGTAAGTCACTTTTTTCAGTGCCATTGTAACCTTCAATGGACATTAAATGAATAGTTGTAAGTCAAGGACTACCTGTACTGGAAACAGCCCTGAAATTTTTAAGGATTCTTAATAATGTCACTTATAGATAATTGTTCTTTTATGGGTTCAGTGGTATCACACGTATTCCAGGGTACATTATTTCTCCAAGTGGAATAAAGAAGGCAAAAGGGAGATAAGAAACAGAGTGTTACTCTACCATTAAGAGAATGAGCAAAGGCTTGCAAGGGAGTAAGTAGTGAAGGGGAAATTCACAAGATGGAGAGTGCCCAGGGTGTCAGTATTGGGACTGCCAGATCCAAGAGTCTACAAGGAGTTGAATTGGGTTCGGATCAGCAAGGAGGAGACACAAGAGATTTCACAAAGCCAAACTTCATCCCTCCCTCAAAGTCCCCTTTGGGAGTTCTCCTTGGTTGTGGTTTCTCAAGTCAAAACCAGTCTCTTTGGAAAAGAGCTACATCAGAATAACAGAGTTGGAAGGGACCTTGGAGGTCTTCTAGCCCAACCTCCTGCTCAAGCAGTTGCCAAGCAGGCAACTAGAACTAGCCCTATTCCATTCTGGACAAGTGGCTGTCCAATCTCTTCTTCAAAACCTCCAGCGATGAAGCACGCATAGCTTCTGAAGGCAACTTCTGTTCCACTGATCAACTGTTCTCACTGTCAGGAAATTTCTCCTTATTTCAAGGTTGGTTCTCCCCTGCATCAGTTTCCATCAATGTCCTTTTCTTTCTCCATAGGAATCCCAATGGGATAGCGGCCAGCAAGGATAAGTGGCCACTCTATAATCCCACAGAACAGAATTTCTTCCTTCTTAATACTAAGCCATTCCAGGAAAAGGTGAAACACCACTGTGATTTTTTAAAGAGACTTTTTTCAAAGGCTGAAGAGACACGTAAGTTCACCTATGTGTTCTGCCTTTGGAAGGGAGTGGGGGTTGATGGAAAAGATGTTTTTTAAAATCATTTATATATCAGATATAGAGATCACCCATCTCACTCATAGAGCAATCTCTAAAAATTGATTTTATTGCCACTCTTTCCTGAAATATATTCACTTGATTGTACACTGGGCAATTTTGTAATGCTAGTGATACATTTTGTAGAGCAAGCATATTTCATGACATCCCAAGAGTTAGGTCTTTAGTATTGTCTCTAAGTAAGCCTTAGTTGCTCACATAAAGATAACAACAATAACGAATCCCAAAACATCTGGATCACCACTTGACGACCATCGTCATTGACAAAATCCCTCTCAGTCAATTGAAAAAGGCAGCTTTATTTGGAATAGCTTACACCCTGCAATGGTAACTTTAATACCCCCAAAAAATATCTGCCCATCCCAGCTTTTTGGGAAGGACAGAGTAGGTGGACAAAAAATATCAAATCCAGTCTAAACATCTGGCTGTCCATGTGACGAACAATAATGTTTTGTATTGTATTGTATTGTATTTGGTTTATTTGTATGCCGCCCTTCTCCAGGAGGGACTCAGGGCGGCGAACAACTCAGGGGGGAAACGGGACATAAACACAATACACATAATTAAAATACACAAAAATCACACAGCCATACCAGTCGAGAGGGGAGGGGAACTCATCAACCCCAGGCCTGCCGGCACAGCCAGGTTTTGACGGCTTTCCGGAAGGCCTGGAGAGAGGTGAGGGTCCGGATCTCCGCGGGGAGTTCATTCCAAAGGGCCGGAGCTGCTACAGAGAAGGCCCTCCCCCGGGTAGTAGCCAGATGGCATTGGCTGGTGGACGGAACCCGGAGGAGGCCGACCCTGTGAGATCTAACGGGTCTTTGGGAGGTAATTGGCAGCAGGCGGTCTCTCAAGTACCCAGGTCCAATACCATGAAGGGCTTTATAAATTACGACTAGCACTTTGAAGCGTATCCGGAGACCGATCGGTAGCCAGTGCAGCTCACAGAGGATAGGTGTAACTTGGGTGTACCGAGGTGCACCCACAATCGCTCGCACGGCTGCATTCTGGACGAGTTGAAGTCTCCGAATACTCTTCAAAGGCTGCCCCATGTAGAACGCATTGCAGTAGTCCAGTCTTGAGGTCACGAGGGCGTGAGTGACTGTTGCGAGTGCCTCCCGGTTCAGGTAGGGACGCAACTGGTGCACCAGGCGAACCTGGGCAAATGCCCCCCTGGTCACAGCCGACAGGTGATGTTCTAAAGTCAGCTGTGGGTCCAGGAGGACTCCCAAGTTGCGCGCCCTGTCTGAGGGGCGTAAATTTTCACCCCCAAGCCTGAATGATGGAATACTAGCCAAATTCTTGGGAGGAAAACACAACAGCCACTCGGTCTTGTCTGGATTGAGTACAAGCTTGTTAACCCCCATCCAGACCCTGACAGCCTCCAGGCACTGGCACATCATGTCAACCGCTTCACTGAGTTTTGATATATATTTAATAAATATACATTATGCCATGAATCATATCCTCAGAATCCTACTTGTAGATTCAGATTCTTTAGTGATAAGATTGTACACCTTATCTTGATATTTCATTTTTCTTTCTTCTGCAGAGAAGTCCAAAGGTGATTCTGTTTCATCGGACTAGGAAGAAGACAGGAGGTAGGAACCTTAGTTGTAGTAACGTCCGGCAATTGGGATAAAGTTGGATGATTTCAGAAGGGAGCTAAACTTCTTTCTAAATAGTAATTTCACATCGGCATTCCAAACCATTTTAAAGTACAGTGGAAATTCAGGTCACGACTGTAATCCATTCCAGGACTGGAATGGTCGTGACTGGAAGCAAGACTGATTGCGCATGCGCACACACACAAAAATGGTGCGGCAGGGGAAATCACTTTGGCAGAGAAAATTGCTGCAGCTGTGATTGATCACAACCCGAGGATGTATTCGTGAACATTTAGCAGATTTTTTGGTCAGCACCCGATTTAGTCGTAGTCAGAAGCATTCGTGACTCGAGTTTCCCCTCTAGCACTTTTGTGGCTTAGCTTTGCTGTGTGAAATGGAAGCTCTCCAAACTGATGCAATGGCCTTTGTGGAAGAAGAACCTGGAGAAACCTCTACATCTCAGCATAAACAAATACAGATCTTGGGCATAGGGGAAGGAAGGAATGAGTCACGAAGAGTAACGAAGAGAAGATTACACAGTGCTGAGAAAGAGAAAGCATGAGAATGAAATTCAGCCTGTGTGGGGCTGAATGGAGTCATTAGGAATGTGTCCTTGTAGCCCAGGGATAAATGTTATCAGCACATTCGCATAGGCACCCCTGAATCTCAAGATGCAAATATTTCTTCTAACTAAGATTTTTCTTAGCTCAAGTCTGGAACTACATGCAAAAGTATGGGTAGGATTTTGCATCAGAAGCTGCAAAAGTGAGGTGTTGGAGGGTGCAGCAACTGAGTGGATAGTGACCCTTCATAACTATGATTCCCCACAACTGAGAGATTACAATGGCTTTATGACAGCCCTAAGAGCACGCTTTGAAGACCCCCTAGCTGAGCGAAGGGCAAGGCCCCGAATGAAATCCTTAACCCAGGGGAGAAAATCGGTGGCAGAATGCATACAGGAATTTCGCGAGCTGGCTGGCCACATGCGGAGTTCGTCTCAGGAAGCTTTAGTGGACAGCTACAAAGATGGCCTTAATGATGACATCTACCAGCTCTGTGTTACCCAAGCACTCTCCCTCCCCCGAGACCTTCAGCACTGGTATGTGATGGCTGCGGATGTGGAAATTGATCTGGCCAGAAACTGACACCGTGAGGGAAGCAGCTGGAGCAAATCCCCCTCCTCGGCTTCGAAAGAGGCCCCTAAAGCTATAAAAGGGGGGGTCAGCAACCAAGCCCAGGTCAACAGCATGTTTCATATGCAGGAAGGAGGGGCACCGGGCTGCTAATTGTTTTTCTAAGCCTTTTCTAAAAGTTTTTTTTCTAAAACCGACCTCGGCTGAAGAAAAAAAGGCTGAGAAGCAGCCAGCAAAACATCGTGAAACACACCTGAAAGGTGTGGAAGTCATTGTGTTCACTCCTCCAGGCCTGGAGGAGTTGGGAATTCCAGCTGCCCCAGGGGAAAGTGAAACCGACACCAACGACGACCCCCTAGTAAGTCTGCATGTGGGCCCATGACCATCCCAGTAGAATTAAGAGTGCCCTCAATTGGCACCCAAGGGAAGATGCTGGCCCTTTTAGACTCTGGTTGCATCAGGTGTCTGATCAGCCCAGTGGTGGTGGAGAAAATGGGGCTAAGACTGAGAACAATGAAAGTGCCCATTGCCTATTGCCAGCTGGATGGGTCAGTAGCTGTGGGGGGGCAGCCCATTTTGAACTGAACCAGTGGAGATGTGGATGAGTGACCACCATGAATCTTTAAGTTTCATCGTCACCCCTGGGATGGAATGGCCCCTCATACTTGGATTATTCTGGCTACGGAAATGGAACCCTCAACTGAATTGGAGGAAGAGACTGCTACACCAACCAAGAAGGGGGATAGGGAAAACCTCCTGCACAGTCAAAGCCATGAATGAACTAGCACCGGCCCTACGCGAGAGCATTGAGGGGTGAGGAGAAAATTCCTAAGGAATATTGGAACCTCAGGGAGGTATTCAGCGAAAGGGCTTCCGATGAGCTTCCACTCCATCACCATACAGATAGCAGCATAGAAATCCTCCCTGGGGTGAAACTCCCTGAGCCACAGATTTACTTGATGACCCCACATGAACTGGAAGAGTTATGAAGCTTCATTGATAAAAACTTTAAAAGGGGGTTCATCCAACAAGCTAGGCCATGGGTAGACACTCCTGTGTTATTTTTTTTTGGGGGGGGGAGATGTCTCTCTTCGCTTATGTGTAAACTATAAAAACCTGAATGCCATTTGCATGGAAAATGTATACCCCATGTCATGAAAGACATGTTAGCTCATCTGGCCAAGGGGAAAATCTTCACCAAACTGTACTTAAGGGAAGCTTACTACAAAATTCGAATAAAAGCAGGAGATGAGTGGAAGACCGCCTTCAATTGCCCTCTGGTTTGTATCCAGTTTAGAGTGCTCCCATTCGGACTGCAGAGGGTGCCGGCAATTTTTATGCAGTTGATAAATGAGGTGCTGCATGAACATCTGTATAAGGGGTGTTAGTTTATCTCAATGACATCCTCATCTATACGGAAACCTTAGAGGAATATGTGAGACTTGTGCGCTCAGTCCTGAAGAAACTCAGGGCTGCTGAACTTTATGCCAAATTGTCTGTGTGAATTTCACCAGGAAAACCACAAAAACCTGCCCTATCCAAGTGGATCAAACAACTACAGGTCATCTGGCCCGTGATTCAAAAAGCACTAGATGAAGCTCACTAAGTACATAAAAAACAAGTTGATAAGAAGAGAGTTAAGCCTAAAGAATACCAGGTTGGAGACTGGGTTTTCTTCTCCACTAAGTATCTTCGGACTACCTAAAAGTTGAAGAAACTTGGACCAAAATATGTGGGGCCTTCCCCATTGTTAGGATTGTGAACCCGGTTACGGTGCAGTTGGAATTACCCAAACCCCTTAGGAGAATACACCCTGTATTTCATGTTAATTTACTGAAACCGGAACATACCTCCTCGTCTTAACTGGCCCATACCCCTCCTCCTGTCCTCCTCCTTATTGGGGGCGAACAGCATTTCGAAGTCAAAGAGATCCTTGATTCCCGAAAACATAGGGGGAAAATACAGTATTTAGTTACTTGGAAACATTTCCCTCCCTCTCACTCAGAGTGAGTTAACAAGTAAGATGTCAGGGCCCCAAAACTTTTGCAGTTGTTGCATTCTAAATACCCTGATAAACCTTGATATATTGTACTAATGTTTTTGCTGTTTCTGTGTTTCTATGTGTTTTTTGTTTCCCTCCAGAACTAACACCTTTTCTGCAAGAGGGCCGAATGTCAGCCTCTATATTGCTTGCTTGCTATCGGCTGCCATAGTAACAGGGGGGGAGGGGGTTTCGGTATTTGGGAGGGGAATCGTGCTGGAGAAGATGTCTCGGGATGAAGAGGGAGTTTTGTTCTCACTATCTTCTGTGCATGCTGAATGTACTTCTATAGGTCTGATCAAGGTGAACCGTCTCTGCATAACAAATGGATGAAATCACCTGTAGATATACCCCACATGACACCCTTGGGGGTTGGAGATTGGACATTCAGCTTGGGGTTGTTGTTGGGAGGGATTTGGGTAAACTTTTGATATGTACAATTTCCTGCTTTTAAGTCTCAGATCTTGCTTTACTTTCGTTGCTATCAGTTCATATCCAATAAAAATACCTTTTCTCTAAAACAATGGAGTTGGGGGTTTCATTTCTTGGATTTTGAAAGAGGCACATCTGACAGCCTGGGGAAATGATGATAAGTTGCACCAGAAACCTTCCAGAAACATCCATTGTCCTTTCAGGGACTGACTGGTGGGAACCTGGAAGACAAATAAGGAGACAACTAACACCCACATTACTTTTGCTGTTAAAATAATAAATTCCTAGGAGTAATTTGTTATATCTTGATTTGAGACAGGCGTTTAATTAATCCCGCTCCTTCAAAAAGAACCTCTTAATAAATACTGTCTGAATTCTTAGGATAAAGATCCTTTAATTTTCACAACAACATAAGAACTTGATGCAATATGGAAAATCAAATAAAGGAAACAGGAATTCTGCCAAATGTTGCTATAACCTAATGACTCACATTATCAGGGTTCCAAGTATCAGCCCTAACAAAAGAAAACACTGAGGCTTGGATTTCCTCAAAGTTACTTTTTATGAGAGATGTCATATTGGTACAACTGGGGAAACCCAAATCTGAGAATTTCCATGTTTTCCCCACCCAAAAGAAAGTTCAAGTCCCTGCCCAGCACTCGCATGTCCATCACATGGTCCAATCAAGCACCATCCCAACTGGAGAGGTCTCCCAGTCACCTCATAGTAGCTGCAGGGCAAAGTAGCTTTGACTCTCTGGAAAGAATGTTATTTTGATTACATATCAGCCGCACTCCATACAATTCCCCCCTCCCATTTTCCCACAGTAGAATTTGTGGCAGGCCTGAAGGCTAAAAGCTAAAAGATGGCTTCCAGGTCTGACACACATATCTTTTTTCATAGGGCTGACCTCCTTAAATCTAATAAATGGAAAGGTCTGATAATCTAGGTATTGCAATCAAAATTAATTTAATATATCCTGATATGGATAAACCAGTTAAGGCAGGAATGCTTAAATTAGGACATGATCCATTTAATTAGAGGTATTTTCTCATATGTTGTAAAAACATGCATGTGTCCTAGTTTGGAAAGGTAGGGTTAGGGTAAGCAGAAATTCATAGCATTAAGAGTTGGGCTTTTCAAAGTTTTTCCCTTAGCAACTATGTACTGGAACCACCTCCATTAAAAGTCACACACAGCAATGTTTAAAAAGATAGAAAATGACTACATGAATGATTTTTCAGGAGGATTGGATAAGACAGATAAGCCTTAAAAATAAAAATCTGTCTTTTAACAAAATGAAAGAATGGCATACAAAGTTATGGATAATAGACAATTGAATAAAGTAATAGCCAGAGGAAGAAACATGAATATATCAATGGAGTGAGAGAATAAAGAAATGGATGATGAAACACTAAATCAGATTATCATAATTTCTTCACAAGTGATAGTGCCATCCCCATTCAGAAACAAAGTTTGATTAAAATATCTATTAGATGGTTGATACATCTCCCAATCACTTTACAGCAATGGCAGAAGACTTTACTATTTACATAGGGAAATTCCTAAACTAAATTGCATGTGACTTTTTAAATTAAGAAATAGACTATATCACTCACGATAAACGCTTTATTCTGAAGAAGAGTTACATTACTTAGATTGTACCCTCGGGAAGGTTTGTGCCTTATACTAAAATGTGATTCCTTGTGATTTTTGCCTACCATAGATTAACATAAGATGAAAAGCATAAGCAAGAGAGGCAAATAGGATCAAGGAGATAATTGATAAAGCACACAGAGATTTCCACAGAAAAGGTCAAAAACCCAAAATGGTGGCCATAATAGTGTATAACACACATAACAAACTGATCTTTGATCATACTTAGGCGACTACCATCTTGATTTTTTATAAAAGAATTCTCTGCAGACATCCTTGTTTAAAATGAAGAAAGACACTGGAAGATGTAAGGGTGGAATGAAGGATGAACCCCTTTTGAAGCGTGATGGAAAAGATGGAATGAAACCAAGGTTCACATTAAGAGAATGTTTTATGATGGCTACAAATGTTTCTGAAGTGATCCAAGAAATAATCTCAGGAATAGTCTCTCCCCATAGTCTCACTTCTATCTACACAGCAATTGTCATCACTTATTCACCGAGATGTCTTTGGTCAGCTACAATTGACAGTGTTTCAGCAGGATATGAAAGAAGGGTTATATAGCAATAGCAATAGCAGTTAGACTTATATACCACTTCATAGGGCTTTCAGCCCTCTCTAAGCGGTTTACAGAGTCAGCATATTGCCCCCAACAACAATCCGGGTTCTCATATATGCAGTGGTAGGATTCAAATTTTTTTTAGTACTGGTTCTGTGGATATGTCTTGGTGGGCGTAGCTACATGACTGTGTGACTGGGTGGGTGTGGTCAACCTGACATCACTCACGTTGAGGGCACCTTGTCAGGTCCCTCCCCTCCCCTCCCAGCCACTCCTTGTCACGCCCAGCCTCAACATATCTATAGTTCTGTAAAAATGTTGTTCGACTTGATTATCTGCATCTATATACTATAGATCACTGATGGCTAACCTTTTTGTTGTTGGGTGCCAAAAATGCGAGGGCGCGCACTGGCATCCATAATGTAAAGCGCATCCTCACATGCGCATGCATGCACAACTCCCCACCCCCCCACACTTCCACCCCCATGTGCCGCACTGCTTGCTTCCAAACTGAACTTGGGAGGAGGGGGGGAGCGGGAAGATCGTTTTCACTCTCCCCAGGCTTCAGAAAGCCTGCGGAGCCTGGGGAGGGGGAAAAAAAAGTCCAACAGGCCTACTAGAAGTTCGGAACTGAACTTTTCTGAATCCTGGGGAGAGTGAAAATTGCCCCCGGAAGCTGGAAACAGATCTTTTCTGAACTTCCGGTTAGCATATTGGGCCCATTTTTCGTCCTCCCCAGGCTCCGGAGGCTTTCCTGAAGCCTGGGGAGAGTGAAAATGGCCTCCCTGGCGCTCCAGAAGGCCGAAAATTAGCTGGCCAGTACATGCATGCGTGCTGGAGCTGACAGCTCGCGTGCCGACAGATATGGCTCCATGTGCCACCTGTAGCACGCATGCCATAGATTCCCCATCACAGCTATAGATGAACTTTCATGGACCACTGAAAGGAGGAAATGGCTCATGCTTTGCCCAAGATTGTGATAGGCTAGTCACAAAACAGACAGGTGTCATGTATTTCAAGAAGTACAAGAAGACAAAATTACATTAGTTGTTCAGTGACATCTCATTCTAAAATTAGCAAAAGTTTTCTCACAGACTCTTGTAGGAAGTTAGCACCCACCTGTCTCCTAGAAAATGAAATATCCTAGGAAATATTAAAAAGGCAGAATATTATATGGATGTGAAAAGGGAGAAACATTTTTCAAAGACAAAGTAGTTCCCTGCAGCTTCCTGCCCCCTTCCCTTTGTCAATGAGCCATTAAAGCCTGAGCTAGTCTATTTTACATAGCAAAGGTAGAATTAACCCTATATAGCAGTGGGTCTCAACCTTCCTAATGCAGCGACCCTTTAATACAGTTCCTCATGTTGTGGTGACCCTCAACCATAAAATTATTTTATGTTTTCCGTATTTTTTTGAAAATATGTGTTTTCCGATGGTCTTAGGCGACCCCTGTGAAAGGGTCGTTCGACCCCCAAAGGGGTCCCGACCCACAGGTTGAGAACCACTGCTCTATAGAAACTCACCACAAGGCATCTGGGAAAATTACATCATCCAGCAAGGCAACTAAATTTGGACTCAAAGCACAGTCTACAGAGTTGCCCCTGCATGGCTCCATGGGAGTCTGACAACCAATCAGAATACAAGATCAAGATCAAAATCCAACAGAGGGCATAAAACTCAGCATCTCGACTCTCTTTTCTTCTCCACCCTACATCTTGAAGCATGTGATCCCCCTTTTCAGTTCAGAAACTTGAGCCATGTGATCCTGTTCACCATTAAACCATCTTTCCAAGCAGCCTCCATCTTTCCAGGGTCTTTTTCCCCACTTGAAACTGAACCAGAAGGACATTTCTTCCAACACTCTCAAGCAAATATAAAAACTTGCTGGATTTGTGATTGTTCCCCCCTATATTGGAAGCTGTTCTGCTAATGGAAGCAGCTCTTGACATAGGTACCTTCTAAAATTTTAGCAAGTACCGGTATATACATTTTTGGAAACAGTAATAGCTGTATTTTAAAGTCATTGTACTAGCTTTTTACTGTGGTAATAAGACCACTTTAGAGACCACTGTAGGGCCTGTAGCTGTGGGGATTTTGCTCCCTTAGGAATTCTGTTGCCATTTTTTTCTGCTTCCTTTATGTTGTTCTAAATAGACAAATTATTAAGAAAAATCAGTTAAGGAGAAGAGCTTTAGAGGATGGTGAGAGAGGAACTACTCTGAAGAAACAGATTGATTCTCAATGAATATTCACTTTTCTTTTATCAAAACAAAAATAAAAGAATAGGCATAAATGATTTAGTTGCAAATCAGGAACGTTTTTAACATATAGCTTTTTTCTATTTTTAAACATAATCTTAATAGGTTACATTCATGCTAACTTGATTACCTTTACTCCCCACTGAAAAAAATGGTAATTTTAATCGTGCAGAAGAGGCTGACCCCCCTGGCAGAGAAGCCAAAGTGTTTTCTTCAGATGATGGTGAATGTGAAATCTAAAGAAAATATTTTCACCAGCTTCTGAGTAAAACACTTCGGCTGGGGCCATGTGGCCAGCAGGCCTAGGCCTGTGTAGGAAGTTATCACCCGGCCCTCTCCCAGAAAAATGAAATATCCTAGGAAATATTGAAAAAGCGGAATATTTCTTTGGATGTGAAAAGAAAGAAATATGTTTTAAAAGACAGAATAGCTTCCTGTAGCTTCCTGCCCATCCCCACTTTGTTAATGGGCCATTAAGAAGGCCAAGCTAGTCCACTTTACATAATAAAGACTTCTCCACTTCAGCTACAGGAAAGCATGATAATATTGGCCCCAACTGACCACATGGCATCTGAGAACTCAACCAAACCTGGATTCAAAACACAGAGTGTGTTTTGAGTGTTGCCCCATGGGAGTCTGACAACCAATCAGAATACATTTCTTACACAGGAACAGGAAACAGAGAGGTGGGACTGAACAGGTTATAAAAAGCCTAGCAAGCCCCTCCCTCAGCCCTTCTCTTCTTCTCCACCAACATTGAAGCGTGTGATCACCTTTTTTGTTCAGGACTCAAGCCATGTGGTCCTGTCCAACAATAAACCATCTTTCCAAGCAGCCTCCATGTCTCCAGTGTCTTTTTCCCCCCACTTGGAGCTGAACCCAGAAGGACATTTCTTTCACCTGAAAGCAGCAACTTCCTGCTTCAGGGATTGAAACGGCAACAGTAGCAGCCAATGAAAGAGGAGGTAGCTTTCTTTGTCTTATTGGGCTGAACTGCAAGACCCTTGTTGATTGGCTGCCACGCCCCAATCCCTGAAGCTGCTCATTTGAACAAACCAGTCAGCAGCAAGCAGACTGGGCCCAAACTAAGCCTGACTAGACTGGGTAAAAACTAAGCCTACAGGCTGTCATGGCAGAGAAGCTGACGTCTTTTATTCAGATGGGGAAAACTGTTTTCTTTACATCTCACATTTTTACAGCTTCACCAGTTTCTGAATAAAAGACTTTGGCTTCTCTGCCACGTGGCTCAGCCTCTTCTGCAGCTCTTTGAAAAATAAGTATATTACAGCCAAGGGAAATGGGGCCTGGACAGGTAGATCAGGCCCAGGAACTCCCCATTTTGGAGTGTAACAAGCAAGGGGAGCCCTAGGACGCCCTGTAACAGGCCATTCACACCAGCAAAGAGGTAAAGGAAGGCTCACCAGGCAGGCAGGTAGCTGGGCCACCTCAGAGGCAGCGGAAAATGGCAAAAGAAGGCTCGGCAGGGATCTGGGCTGTGTAGGAGGCTGGAGAAAGGAGAGGATTCTATGGGGCCAGCCTGAGAGAGAGCGGGGGGGGGGGGATAGGATAGGAAAAGCAGGCAAGCTGGCTAGTCTGGCCCGCAGAGACCGTGTTGTCGAGGCAAGCGAGGGAGCCAGACAGAGAGAAGCAGCAGCTGGGCAAGATGAGGAGTGACTGGGCAGGGCCAGCCAGAATTTTTACTACAGGTTCGCCCGAACCGTCCCAAACCAGCTGGATCCCACCACTGGTTTCATGCCCATAAAAAGAGGGGTGGGTGTCAGGTCTTTAAGCAGGCTACACCAAAAATTTAATCTTGACAACTTTAGATGTTTGGACTTCAACTCCCAGAATTCCCTGCATATTGGTTGAGGAATTTTGGGAGTTAACATCCGGACATCTTTAAATTGCCAAGATTGAAAAACACAGGGTTAGACCAAGATAGTACAATATTTGTACTGCAGATTGAAAAGTGTTAGAATTTTGATACTTTATTTCCTACCTGCTTACGCACAAAACATAAGATAGCTAACAATTATAAAGAACCAACGTTTATAAATACAATTAACATTGCTATTATATTCTCTAAAATTTGAAAAGGCTTTTTCCCCCAATCCTCTGTCTCAGCTAAGGCACTTTCTGCTAAATACATCTAAAAGTTGGCTCTAAAGTTCTAAGAACCGGATGATTCTTACTGATAGGATAATATATTTTAGCAAGTAGTAGTCCTGTTCTCCTTGTAAAAGGTAAAAGTTTCCCTTGCACATATGTGCTAGTCATTCCCAACTCTAGGGGGCGATGCTCATCTTTGTTTCAAAACCAAAAAAACAGCACTGTCCAGAGACATCTCCATGGTCATGTAGGCGGCATGACTAAATGCCAAGGTGCATAGAACGCTGTTACCTTCCCACCAAAGTTGGTTCCTATTTTTCTATTTGCATTTTTTACATGCTTTCGAACTGCTAAGTTGGCAGAAGCTGGGACAAGTGTCTTTGCCACTGAGGCACCGCATCCCTCAATGTTCTCCTTGTACATGTTGATAAATAAAGGGTTTATAATCTATTCCTTAAACTATTGTCCTTGGGTAATTGTTCCGCATTTTATCCATGTGCAACAATAATTACGAAAAAAGATAATTGTGTAACTACGTCATATATTTTTACATATTTATCACAGCTGAGATCCAGCATAAGTTTCCTTGCAAGGAAAAAGCTGCTTCCCTCTGCAGAATGCAATTAATCCTTTAGATGCAACCAAGAGTCGAAAAGGAGGAGTTCTATAACAACCATAATACCCCTTCTAGCACCTAATACCCTGCCCAAATATTCTAGAGAACCAGGGTAGCAACAAAGATAGTGCGGAAGTTTTCAGTGCAAAGAATAAACATTTAAACACTCTTTTCTCTCCACCCAATCAATGCAGTTGTGAAATTAATTGCATTATGGGTAAGGGTGCCCAACAGTTTAGTCATTTTGAAAGGGACTACCACAACAGGTGCCAACATCTAGCTAAACATGACTGATTCCTCAAAGCTAAGCAGCCAAGAATTTAATTACAAGTAGTCCACCACTTTAGCCATCATCATGTAACAAGCTTTTTTGGGATTAAGCTAAGCAAACAATGAGGACTACCTGTAGTGCTTGAATGGAAGATTGTCAGAAAAAGCTAAAAGCAAAAAAGAAATGGTTTTTGAAAGATGACAGTGACAAAGTCCTTATTTCAGCCAGGTAAACTATATAGGAATATACAATTGAACTGAATTGATGAAGCCTCTAACTTTATCCTATAAAGAGACTGGGCAAACAGGGGTGGGTTCCGGCTTCTGTTACTGCCGGTTAGCTCAGGACATGCTTTGCACGCACATTCGCATGCACAGTAGTAAAAAATTTGTTTCTGTGCATGCGTCGCCGCCAATAGAACTGGTTCGGGGGCGTAGCCGGCCAAGTAACTACCTACTCAGCTGAACCGGTCCAAATCGGTAGGAACCCATCCCTGTGGGCAAATCCATACCTTCATCAAGGAGATTTTTATCAATTGTTACTAGACAGTGGCTATTTATTACCTCTAAAAAGTAGGGGAAAAGCTTATATTAACTACTAGCTGGATACCTGTGCTCCGCTACGAAACTATGTGATCGGGCTTGATAAATCAACACTTACAGCTTGAAAATTAATGAGTAGTTATGATCGGCCTCTCCTCTCCCCTTCTCTCCCTCAGCATTGCCCCACAGAAACCTATCCTATCCTATCCCCTTCTCTTCCTCAGGTTGGCCCCATTGATCCTATCCTATCCCCTTCTCTCCCTCAGGCTTGCCCACAGAGGCCTCTCCTACCCTTTCCCCTTCTCTCCTTCAGTCTAACTCCTTAGCATCAGAGTGTTTTTCAGGTGGGGAGGGGGAGTAGAATGTTTAACTCCTTAGCATCAGAGCGTGTTAATCTATATACCATATTTCCTCAACAATAAGACAGGGTCTTATTTTCTTTTGACCCCTGAAATAAGCACTTGACCTTATTTTTGGGGAGGTCTTACTATTGTTGAGGTGCAGGAGGAGGCAAGCGTGGTCACCTCATGGCTGCTGCTGTGTTGCAATGTTTTCATGGAGGGCTTATTTTGGGGGGAGGGCTTTTTTTAGCGCATGTGCTCAAAAGCCCAATTTGGCTTATTATCCAGGGAGGTCTTATTTTGGGGAAAACAGGGTATATATAAAAACTGTATAAGAAATACTGATGATCTGATGGTCATTTCGAAAAATCCTTTCTTAGCGAGCACCTTAGTGAGTGTCCTGATTGCATCTAGTTGCCTACTATATGCTGCAGTTTGCTGAACTAAATGACCCATTATTGTTCTCCAGCATGGGCTTTCTTACTTCAAATGGTACACCACTCAGGAAATGCAACATTGGTGGAAAAGAAGCAAGGTCCTGAACTTTCTGCATTTTCATTGTTGCAGAAGTTATTGAAACTGTATGCTAAAAACATATGCTTTAGTCTTTACTTTCAGAGTCTTCATGGTTGTTTTTACTAAGCATATTGACAAACCATTAAAGCCAATCTTGGACCAATATAATTATAGCCACAATTTTTTAAACATTCCACTGGAATTAAAATTTTTACAAAAACAAAACGGACCATTTCATCTTTTTAAAATAATTTAATCAATAGGTCCACTGTCCAGTTCTGGTGTTTGATGGAGAGAAGGATTGGTCTTTGTAAGGTTAATTACCCTACTTGTACTTAATCCAGACACAACCTTCTCTGTCTATGTTTTTTTCCCCCTGCTAAATCCCCATATGGAGTCCTAGATGGTTTATGAGCTTGGTTGTTTTCTTGCAGACATTTCATTACCCACGTAGGTAACATCATCATTGCTACTACTTGTAGAGGATGATGTTAACTACTTGAGTAATGGAACATTTGCAAGGAAACAATCAAACTTAAAGAGCATCAAAGACCCCACAGTTCAACCCCAAATTACAAATATTATCTTCTGTAAGTCTCCATGACATGACCTTCCCTTCTCTAACCCATGAGAGGAACATTCTCAAGCCATCCACAGCTGTACTAGTGCTGACATAGCCTTTTCTGCTTATCTCCCATCTCAAGGAAGATGGAAAACAGTGCTACATTTCCTTACCAATTTCCTTGGAAAACAGAGATTGCCATCACTTTTTTAAAAAAGTGTTGGAATAAATGTCCTTCTAGGTTCAGTTCCAAGTTGGGAAAAAGACACTGGAAACATGGAAGTTGCTTGGAAAGATGGTTTAATGGAGGACAGGATCACATAGCTTGAGTTCCTGAACAGAAAAGGAGGATCACATGTTTCTAGATGTTGGGTGAAGAAGAAAAATAGGAGAAAGGGGCTAGCTGAGAGTTCCTGAGTTTTTTATACTCTCTGTTTGATCCCCAACTCTGTTTCCTGTTCCTGTGTATGAAATGTATTCTGATTGGTCATCGGACTCCCAGGGGCTTAACTAACTTTATAGGTTGTGTCTTTTGAGTCCGCGTTTTGTTGCCTTGCTTCTTCCCAATGCCCTGTGGTGAGATGGATAAAGGGCTAATACTATCATGCCTTAATCCCATCACTCTGGAGCTGAAGGGGGATCTTTGTTATGTAGAATAGAGTGGCTCAGGCATTTTAGTGGCCCATTGACAAAGGTGGAGGCTATTAAGAGTGAGTCTGCTTCCTGCCTAAAACATGTTTCTCCATTTCTGATCCAGGGAAATATAATGTTCTGCCTTTTCAATATTTCCCAGGATATTTCATTTTTCTAGGAGAAGAATAGGATTTAACTTCCGACAAAAGAACTCTATCAGGAAAAAGCCTGGCAATCAAATTCAGTGGGTACCAGAGATGGGTTGCTGCCCGTTTTACTACTGGTTCGCTTTGTGCACGAGTGCACAGTTCAATGTAAGTTACAAGTATTTATGTAGAACAGCATTTATTTGTTTGTTTATTTTTCAGAAACCCCACTTTTAAAAATAATGGAGGATCCCAAAAGAACCTCTGTGTGCATGTGTTATGTTTAGCTATATTTACTGTTTTAAAAATTAAAATTGACACAGTTGGAGAAATTGCATTGTGTAAAAACAATAATATTAAATCATTAGTTATTAACTTAAATAAAACCAATCATTAGTTATTAAATTAAATAAGACCCTGCACCCTGTGTTTTTAAACCTTATTAATCATAAAAAGAGTGGCTTTGTTTTTTTACATTTTTGCAAATACCTTAATATCTGACAAATAATTTTGATTTTGCAATTATATATCGTTGAGTAAGAGGAAAGATCAGTTAGCCGGGCTGCACGTATCCCCTTTTTCTTCACAAGGAAATGACTCGGTTTGGTTTCTGAAACATAGACGCTGCCTTTTTTTCCAAAAGGCGACGCCTTGTAACAAGGAAGGGGAGCGCCTCCAAATTGCGGGAGATCCGGAGCACGTACACAAATGAATTAGCATAGGAACAATTAGGTAACTACTTCCAGAAATTCATTTTCCCCAGGTGTCAGGATGGCCGAGTGGTCTAAGGCGCCAGACTCAAGGCTCGCTCCTTCCCAGTGTTGTTGGGTGTTCTGGTCTCCGAATGGAGGCGTGGGTTCAAATCCCACTTCTGACAATAATCCTTTTGCGGGGGAAAGGGAGCAAATCTCCCTTTCAGGCTTCGCTATAAACTTCGGCAGCAAGCTCCAGAAACGATCTGACCCATTTCCCCCCTTCGCAGCGGAAATTTTTAACATTCAAACAACAGATGTCTCCCTCCCAGATTCAACTGGGGGGGAGTGGGCAGGTGATCTGGAGGCAATTCTATCGGTCATTGGTTCCCTAACATGGATGGTTGAGCGAGAGTCATTAGAATAGAATAAGGAATAGGAACAGAATTCTTTATTGACACACAAGGAATTTGATGTATATGCTCTCAGTGTACATAAGGAGAATAAGATACATTCATCAACAATAAAAAGATAAACAGTGATAGTCAAGGTTAGTAATAAGCTATCAAATTGTATTAGGAAGCAAATAAAACAATATAAATTGAAAGATACAAGCAGTATGGTTATAGTAATAAGTTTGAAGAGATAGATACTAGTTAGGAAGAGAAGAATAATAGTAATACAGGCTTAGTAAATTATTTGACAGTGTTGTGGGAATTAGTTGTTAAGCAGTGATGGCATTGGGGGGGGGGGGGGAGACTTCTTGTGCCTGGTTGTTCTGGTGCAATTATGTCCAGGATGTGAGGGGTCTTAAATATTTTCACAGCCCTCTTTTTGACCCGTGCAGTGTACTGGTCCTCAATGGAAGGCAGGTTGACAGTAATTGTTTTTTCTGCAGTTCTGATCATCCTTTGAAGTCTGTGTCTGTCTTGTTGGGTTGCAGAACCAATCCAGACAGTTATGGAGGTGCAGATGACAGACTCAATAATTCCTCTGTAGAACTGAATCAGCTTTGGGCAGTTTGAGCTTCCTGAGTTGGTGCAGAAAGAACATTCTTTGTTGTGCTTTTTTGATGATGTTTTTGATGTTAGGTGTCCATTTTAGGTCTTGAGGTATTGATAAAAGAAATGTCCTTCTGGGTTCAGCTCCAAGTGGGGAAGAAGACACTGGAGACATGGAGGCTGCTTGGAAAGATGGTTTATTGGTGGACAGGACCACATGGCTTGAGCCCTGAACAGAAAAGGTGATCACATGCTTCAGTGTTGGTGGAGAAGAAGAGAAGGACTGAGGGAGGGGCTTGCTAGGCTTTTTATAACCTGTTCAGTCCCACCTCTCTGTTTCCTGTTCCTGTGTAAGAAATGTATTCTGATTGGTTGTCAGACTCCCATGGGGCCATGCAGGGGCAACTCTCTGGGCAGTGTTTTGAATCCAGGTTTGGTTGAGTTCTCAGATGCCGTGTGGTCAGTTGAGTAAAGGGCCAATATTATCATGCTTTTACTCCCATCCCCCCTGGGGCTGCAGTGGAGATGTCTTTATTATGTAAAGGGACTAGCTTGGCCTTCTTAATGGCCCATTGACAAAGCAGGAAGCTACAGGCAGCTATTCTGTCTTTTAAAACATGTTTCTTTCTTTTCACATCCAGATAAATATTCTGCCTTTTCAATATTTCCTAGGACATTTCATTTTTATGGGAGAGGGCTGGGTGATAACTTCCTGCAGTATGATAGAACCTAGAAACTTGAAGGACTCTACTGTTGATACTGTTATCTAGTATTGTAAGAGGTGGTAGTATAAGAGAGTTTCTTCTGAAATCCACCACAATTTCTACGATTTTGAGTGAATTTAGTTCAAGATTGTTTCTGGTTGCACCACAAAGCAACCTCCCATCTGTATGCAGATTCATCGGGAGGTTGGAACAACTTAGGATTTAGGATATTTTTGAAACAAAATAAAATAACGAATCAGTTATCCAGTGCATGGCAACCAATGGCTCTCTAGCCTCTCCTGGAATGAACCAAGCCCACCCCGAACATGGGAATTGATTTTACTTTTGGGTTTTTTGTTTTCCCTTCCTTAATTTGCCTCCTTTCCTAAAGAAAAATCAACCGTGACAGTCCTTTGAAAGGACAAATACTGAAGCTGAAGCTCAAATGCAAAACGAAAGCAAAAGGAGAAGGGGAACAACAGAGGATGTGATTGTTAGATAGTATCATTGAGGCAATGAGTATGAATTTAAGATTGCTTTGGGGGGACTAAAGGATGGCATGGGTGGGGTTGTGCTATGGTCCATGGCGTCGCAAAGAATCGGGCACAATGTAGTGACAGAACAACATCAAAATTTCCCTCCCTGCATTTCATAATTCCGTGGTCTAAAATCTTGCAGAGATTGGTGAAGTGTTGTAAGTGTATATTTGCAGTAATTCCAATCTCTCTTCCCAGGATTTAGTATCTTGTAGTTTGGGATGCTACAGATTGGAAGGAAAATTGTGCTCTGGATTACAGCTAGCCATTTATAAGCGTTCATTTATTAACCATTCAAAGTGGCACTGAAAAAAAGGAAGTAAAGACCATTTTTCATGCTGTTCTGAGCAACAACAAGACATACACAAATTATATGCCGGGGCATGACACACGTGTACGACCATTGCAGCATCCCCATGGCCATCTGATCAGAATTCAGATGCTTGACACCTGGCATGTATTTATGACAGTTGCGGTGTTCTGAGATCATGTGATCACCTTTTGTGACCTTCAGAGGAGCCAGAGTCAATGGAGAAGCCAGATTCACTTAACAATCATGTTATTAACAACTGCAGTGATTAATTTAATAACTGTGGCAAGACAGGTTGTAAAATACGGCAAAACTCACTTAACAACTGTCTTGCTTAGCAATGGAAAAGTTGGGCTCAATTGTGATCATAAGTCACAGAGCACTTCTCAGCTCTCTTTAAAGCAGCCACCACCAATCTTCTCAGGAAATTTAGTTTACTGTAAAGAGATCCCAACTTTATTCTTCCAAATAACCTTTTTAATCCCACACTGCAAGGATGTCTGCAAGGTGTAGTCAGAACGTCAAGATGGTGTCCTCAACTGGCCAGGAGACACATCCATACAAAACCTATGAGATACAACTAAGGCATTTATAAGAAGGGTCACAATATCGGCTACAGCTAGGAAGAAAAAAATTGAGAATCAAAAAATAAGAGCATTGAAAGAAAGGTATAGAAATTTAGAGAGTAAACTTCAAAAGAAACCACGAAATAGAAGTATAAAAGGAAGTATGGAATTGATTAAACATGAATTGGCTATATTTGAAAAATCAAAATTGGCACAGTCTATTAAAAAAGCAAAACAAAATTTCTTTGAGAATGCAAATAAACAGGGGCGGTGGCTATCCTATAGGCTGAGGAAGCAGAAGCAAGAGAATTGGATCAATAAATTACAAGATGAAAAAGCTGAGATCTGCTATCAACTAGAGGAAAAGAAAAGGATTACCCAAGAGTTCTATGAACAATTATGTAGAGAAAACCGAGACTATACAAAGGAAGGAATACTACAATATCTGGAAAAGTCAGATCTGCCAAAGATACCAGAGGAAATAAAAGATATGCTCAATGAAGAAATTAAAACACCAGAGATAATTGAGGCCATACAAAGACAAAAGAATAATAAAGCTGCAGGGCCGGATGGACTGCCAGCGGAAATGCGGAAGCAGATAGGCTCACTCTTGAACTTAAAAATAAAGGGGAATCAGAATATTTTGAAGTCTGGAACAGATTTTATGATTGGTATAAGACAAGGAGACAAGACTGGAACAAACTGTATATATTATGATTGGACAGAAGGATAGACAATGTATTAAGTAAGCTAATAGTTAATGGTTGAGACTAGCTGTATATAATGTGAATGTATGGTCACTTTGACTTCGCGGTACTGCATTGTTTTAAATGTAAAAATAATAAAAAATATATATTTTTAAAAAGATGGTGTCCTCAATGGTGCGACTGAAGCTCTGCAAATAAAAACAGAGTCTCGCTAGAACCTCCACAGCCACCATCTTGACTTTTTTGACTGCACTTAGCAGAGGGTGGAGGGGCTGAGATCTACTTTCTAATCTCCTGATTGTCCCTATTGCCCTTTTTGTAATGTTTTCCAATCATCTGAATCCTTCTTAAACAATGATGCCAAAGTGGACATAGTACTTAAGGTGGGAGTTGGACTATTAACATGGAGGAAGTTATTGTATATTGGGGAAAGTAGAAGAGAGGGAGAAGTACCAAATCAACCAGTGCTGATTGCTTCAGCCACAAAGTTTCTAGGAACACCCTTTACCAGTAAGATTTGGAAAGCAATCATGGAAAGGCCTTTTACAAAAGAATTGGTGTTTTCTAGTTGGGAAATGCAAACTTGGTCTGCAAGTCAACAACCAAGAATTCCCAAAGCCAAGTAGCCTATTTTCCCAGGTAAAGGCAATCATAATTTATTAAATGTATATGCTGCCCGATTCCCAGTTATTCTGAGGATTCTTTGGGAAGCACAGGTAGCCCTTAAATTAGGACGTTAATTGAACCCTGCAATTATAGTTATGAGTGGTGAAAGTCATTAAGTTCCTAAATATCACAGTTTGCTTCTTATTATGTTACAGGTTGATTATGATCTTGGTCATATGAACAAGCTAATTGCATTGGTAATGTGGGCAGACTCCTGCCCGCACCTCCTTATCTTTCTTGGTGACTTTATTTTTTTTTTAAAAAAAAATTTAAATTTTTTATTGAAGGTTATAAAAAAAGACAAGATTTACAAAATACAAAAAAAAAGAAGTAGAACTCATTACATATTTACAGCGCAAACGGCAAAGATTCATACATATGTATACATAGTTCATCTCACCTTGCCTAGTATAAAACTAGGTTACTAATTCTATGCAGGTATTTATAACGGATTTTTCCTATCAGATCATCAAAGTTTTTTCAACACTGTAGTCTATTGATATTACTTGTAGGTGAATTCTCACCTCTAATACATTTCTTATCTCATTTGTTACTTAGTCTTTGTATATTGTATATTTAAATTGTTACTTAAGTCATTTTAAGTTAATCAAATATCTCATTTTATATCTTAATTCTCATTGTCTTTCTTATCAAACCATTTGTATAATTTCTCCCAGACTTTGTAGAAGTCTGTGTCTTCTTTTTCGTTAATCAGCATTGTCAATCTATTCATTTCCGCTATTTCTAAAATTTTATTCATAACCATTGTACTAGTGGGGGCATTTTCTTTCTTCCAGCACTGCGCATATGCGATTCTTGCCGCCGTCAAGATATGGACGAGTAAATATTGATTAGTTTTAATTATTTTTGGATCTATTATCCTTAATAGAAACATTTCCGGATTGAGGTTTAATTTAGTTAACATAATTTCATTTAGCCACCTTAGTATTCCACCACATGTGGTAGTAAGTGCCCAGTGTTATTTTGCATTTCCAGCATTTGGCCGATGATTTTGTGGAAATTTTTGCCAGTCTTGTCGGAGAGAGATGCCAGCGGTAGAACATTTTATATACATTTTCTTTGTAGGCCGTCGACATCGTTAATTTCAGGTTCCACTCCCATACCCTTTCCCAATCATCTAACTTAATTGTGTGGCCAATATTCTGGGCCCAGGTTACCATAACTTCTTTCACTCTTTCTGTTTCCATTTTTCGAATTAGCAAACAGTTATATATTTTCGAGATTAATTTCTCGTCTGGTCCTATTAAAATTTTATCCAATTCCTGGTCCCTGTCCTGAAAGCCAAATTGTGCTAAATCTGATTTCTTCATGACTTTAATTTACCTCTTATTAATTGGACCCTAAACTAATGTACAACCGAACCTATATATGCAACCCTGTACAATGCTGTTACAACTCTGAGGCTAGATCAATTGATAACAAACAACACCAGGCTCAACAACTGCCTAGATCTTATCTTCTACAATAGTTTAAACTCAATGTATGGTCTACAAGTTAAAGGACCTTTTTCCAACAGTGACCACAGCATGATTGATTTTGTCTCAATTTACATCCTTGCAAAGAGGGTCATAACAATGGGACACCAAATTATAACTTTAAACAAGCTAACTAAGATCTCATAACTGCCGACCTCACATCTCTTGATTGGCACCTTCTGTTCACCGGCTGCAATACTGCAGAAGATTATTATTTGCTTGAAATCAATACAGTCATTAAACTACATGTACCATTAATACCCCCCAAAGCCAAAAAACAAATTACCCATAACAATAAGAAAGGTTCAATCCAAAAAAAGTCCCTCTGGCGAAAACACAAAACTGGTTATGTAGCTAATTTTAAAGCTACAAAACCTTATGCTGCCAGATAAAGGCTGAAAGCACCAATTACCATTGCAAACAAGAGGAAGAGCTATACTCTCGAAATCCACCCGAGCCTTCTATAATTTCGTAAATGCCAAATTTATAGACTCGAAAACTATCCCTCCCCTAAAAGAGCCTAGCTGTAATGATGAAGCCATTAAGGCCAACCTCTTTAACACGTTCTTTGTTCTTAACAATTCAGTCTTTGTCAACTGCAATGGTTTCTGCCGCACATTTCCTAGTCGTACCACAACTAATTGCAACGATGTACTACATATTGATTTTACAGTAGATAACGTTGAAATGGCACTACGCAACCTTAAACCACCTCTATCTATTGGCTCTGATAGATTATGTCCCTACTTCTTAAAAAAGCTTTCCACTGAACCCCTAAGCACAATCTATGAGAGATCTTTCAGATCACTTGTAAAGTCATGGAATCAATTATAAATCAATTCATCACCCTCTACTTAGAGACAAACAACCTGCTTTCTAACAAGCAGTTTGGTTTCAGGAAAAATTTGTCCTGTAATTTGCAACTCCTATACTGTAGAAACATTTGAACCACACAACTTGACCAGGATAAAGTAATAGATACAATTTACATAGTCTTCTGCAAAGCATTCGATTCAGTGGTACACAACAAACTACTGTTAAAGCTAATCTCCTACGGCCTTTCTGGATCCTTGTATGAGTGGATAGCCGTGTTCCTGTCAAATTGGCAATAAGTAGTCAAAATCCCTATCAAATCCAGCACCATTTAACAGCTGTGTCTCCCAAGGCAGGATTTTAAAACCCACACACTTTCTATTTGAAGTTTGAAGTTTGAAGTTTTATTTTATTTATATGCCACCCTATTCCCTAAAAGGGACTCGGGGCGGCGAACAACTCCAATGGGAAGGGGAACATGCAATACAAAATAGGCATTTAAAATAACCAACAAACCACACCTGTCGAGAAGGGAAGGGAGCTCATCAACCCCAGGCCTGCCGGCACAGCCAGGTCTTAACGACTTTTCGGAAAGCCAGGAGAGAGGTAAGGGTCCGAATCTCCGCGGGGAGTTCGTTCCAAAGGGACATATTTTACATAAACGATCTTTGCGATCATATTATAAGCAGCTGTGTCCTCTTCGCCGATGACATAAAGCTATTTAACAACACTGACAATGCTGATGCCCTATAAAATGACCTTGATCATGTGTCAGGATGGTTGTGCAATTGGCAACTCCAAATCTCAACTAACAAATGCTCTGCCTTACACATTGGCAACCAAAGTCTGAACACCAAATACAAATTCGATGAATATGACCTCATAGATGACCCTCATTCTGTCACGGACCTAGGAATACTCGATCTAAGCTCCAGATCTCACTGTAACAGCATTGCCAAAAAGACATTAAGAGTTGTTAACCTAACTTTGCGAAACTTTTTCTCTGGTAACATTGTACTTCAAACATACAAAACCTTAGCCAGACCAATTCTCAAATACAGCTTGTCTTCCTGGAATCCACACTGTATATCGGACATAATTGAATGAGTCCAGAGGTATTTCACGAGAAGAGTACATTACTCCTCTGCTCACAACAGAATCCCTTAGGCCACCAGGGTTGAAATTTTGGGCTTGGAAAACCTGGAACTAGGCCGCCTACGGTCTGACCTGAGCTTAGTGCACAAGATAATCTGCGATAACATCCTACCGGTTAATGACTACTTTTACTTCAACTGCAATAACACAAGGGCTATCAATAGATACAAACTAGGAAAAGATTTGGGTGAGAAATGTAAAATTTACACAAGCCCAAAACTTGAGAGAAAATTTTTATAAGATGTTTTATAGATGGCATTTAGATCCTTAAAAAATGGCTTCTATGTATTTGAACTTACAACCTAAATGCTGGAGATGTGATTGTGTGGATGCTACATATTTTCATATATGGTGGACTTGCAAAAAGGATAAAAATATGGTGGATTATACAAAATGTTCTTTAAAAAAGGATAAAGTTTGCCCCTCAGTTATTTTTGTTAGGTATAATTACTGATTGTACAGTTGTAGAGACTAATCTAATATTGCATTTAATAACTGCAGCTAGATTGTTGGTGGTGCAATACTGGAAGAAGGAAGATTTGCCTACTATTCAAGAATGGACATTGAAAGTAACAAACCTAGCCGAGATGGCCAAAATATCTGCATATCTTAAGGACCACTCAAACGAGAGATACAAACTGGAGTGGAAAAGATAGATTGACTATACTCAAAACAAATATGGGACTAAGAAATTCCAGATAGCTTATGCTTAGAGATCAGGAATTATAAATTATCTAGAGTTAGTCCAGCAAGGAGGAGCTAGAGTTCAATGGAAATACGTTATTAACTATCTTTTTGGTTGTTTTTTTTAAACTGTACCTTAGATTCTCTTTGTTAAAGATTTATACCCTGTATTGGTTCTGGGAAGTCGGGGGGAGGGGGAAGGTTTGGGGAGGGTTTGGGGGGGAGGGGTGAGAACTAAACATTTGTAAAAGTTTTTTTTTTCCAAAAATGTTCAATAAAAAAAAATAGATAGAAAACTAAATGTAATCCGTTCTAAGCATAATTGCAGGAAAAACAATTTCAGCACTAGACTAGTAAATGTGTGGAACACTCTATCTGATCCTGTTGTTAGTTCCTCTAACCCCCATACCTTTTACTTTAATCTGTCTACCGTGGACCTTACGCCTTTCTTAAGAGGTCCCTAAGGGGGTGTGCATAAGCGCACCAGCGTGCCTACCACCCCTGTTCTACTGTCCCCATTTATATGTACTCCTTTTATGTGTTTATGGCTTTGTTTTGCTTATTTATATCCATTTATTTGTGCTATATGTTTTCATACTTGTTTCCTTGTACTTGTTGACAAAGAAAAAAAATGAAATAAATAAATAAATAAAAATGCTACAACGTCCTACCTGTCAACGACTACTTCAGCTTCAACCTCAATAATACACGAGCAAATAATAGATACAAACTCAAGTATAACCGCTCCAAACTTGATTGCAGAAAATACAATTTCAGCAACAGAGTGGAAAACACCTAGAATGCTCTACCTGACTCTGTTGTTACATCCTCAAACCCTCAGATCTTCACCTCAAGCTGTTTACCATGGACCTCACCTCAATCCTAAGAGGTCCATAAGGGAGTGTGCATAAGCGCACCAGTATGTCTACCGTCCCTGTCCTACTCTTCCCATTTATTTGTACTCATTCCCTTTGTTCATGTCCATGTTTATACTTACTTATGTTATCTTGTACATGTTTGACAAACCAAATTAAAAAAAAAGAGGATCACCAAATGACTGGACCTGATTTTATCATAATAATACACAAAGGACTAGAGTTTGTCATAGGAATGATTGCCACAACCCAACACTTTTTTTGCAAATGATCAAGGTGTTACGCATTGAGAGATGTATGATTTAGATAGTTCACTGAGTTGATCTTGGCTTTTCTTCAAACAACTAAGCAACAATAGGCCGGATGAGTATTTGATGGGAAATTTCCAGGCAATCCTATGAGTTAGCATCTTTAGCAATGCTGTGGTGATAAGCAAATACTCACAGGGAATAGTAGAATGATTCTGATCTGATGCGTTGTCATTCTTTAATTGTCATTCTTTACTTTATAATACTGAGTCAAAGGTTACTGGAGAAGTCCCAAAGATGCTTTTTCAAGAGGCAACTGGACTCAATGGCTTTTTCTTTGAAGACATTTCACTTCTCATCCAAGAAGCTTCTTCAGCTCTAACCAGGGTGGTGGGCAATGAAAGGATTTATATTCCTTGCAAACAGCTAGTCATTTGAATGGAGCAGAAAACATCCTGTCAAAAGCACAGCTGCAACTTCTCAATGAAAGAACAAGACATACCATAGCACAGTCCTCTCAGCAGTTCCAAGAAGGCTCCACAAACATTTGCACCACTCAGGTGACCCTGAGGACACAGATAAACCTCCAAGTGGCCTCAATGACTCTCTAAAAAGAAGGGAAATGACCAGCTGTCCACAAGGAATACACATTCTTTCATTGAGAAGTTGGAACTGTGCTTTCTGCAGGATGTTTTCTGCCCCATGCAAATGACCAGCTGTCTGCAAGGAATATAAATCCTTCCATTCCCCTCCATCCAGTCAGAACTGAAGAAGCTTCTTCAATGAGAACCTAAATATTTTCAAAGAAAAAACAAGAAAGTCCAGTTGCCTCTTGAAAAAGCACCTTTGGGACCACTATGACCTAGATGACTGAGAATCTTCACGGACAGTTACTGGAGAAGGCAATCATTTTCCTTTTAAAAAAAAAGAATTACACCTGACCATCTTCTGTCTATTAAAGCAGAAATCATTCTTGCCTGATTTTGACTGCTGATCTCTTTAGTGCCATAAATAAAATGGTGAAGTTTTGTTCCAGTATTGTTGGAATTTCATAATGACGCTCCTTTGAATGAAAGTTTCTAGTTTCCTTTGTTTGTGGGTGTGCCTTCAATTCATTTATTATTCCTAGTATTCCTATACTATTCCTATTCATTTAGTATTCCTAGCCCCTATCTGGACATTGACAGTTTTTTGGCAAGGCTTTTCAGAAATTGTTTTCCATTGCCTCCTTCCTAGGGCTGAAGCGGTCTGACCCAAAGTCATCCAGCTGGCTTTGTGCCTAACATAAGATTGGGACTCTTCACTTTCCCACTTTCTAACCTGATGTCTTAAGCATTTAAGAACTAAGCCAGACTGCTCTGTTCTTGACATGCATTAAATAAATGGTTTGGAAAAATCATACTGTAGAGTTTTAGCTGCCTGGTTTTCTTCTAAATGTAAATGCCAAAATTTTGGCAAAGCTTTCTTTATCCATTCTATCCAGTCTAGTTTAAAAAAAAACGAAACCAGCTTTGAGTAATGATAGAGTGCAAACTGATAATTTTGATCTTCATTCAGAAAAAATGAATTTATTAGTGGCCTTGCTAGATACAAAGCATATTTCTGAACAAAATACAGAAAGCTTTTTTTTTTGTTAATTGGATGAAAACATATTATTCTAATTCTTCAACCAAAAGAATTTACTCACAAATTAAGATGTCTCATGAAATTTATCAAGGAAATCCTTAATCTCCTCTTATGTTTAAGATGCTTATGTTAGAAAGTCAGCTTAGTCTACTGGAGTACTAGGACTGCCTTAGGCATGAAAGCCAGCTGGGTAACTTTGGGCCTGTCACTAACCCACCTCACTGTGTTAGAACATTAGGTATATTCTCTGATTCAAGTTATTCATAAAAATACTAAAGGCACGATATGTATAAACAAATAAATGTTCACTATAGCAATATTTATCAACATTATGTGTAATGGAATATTGACTGGTTTTGTCTGATCAGTGTATCAAAGCCCCCCCTGAGCATAAATAAAGCTGATCACAGATTGTTCTCTATGCGAATAATACATTAAGTCTTATTCACTGTTACAGTATAAATGCTCCATACCAAAATACATTGATACAGCTTTGGCATATTATTGGGTTACTCAGATAATTAGTTACATACAATTCCCCTAGTCTCTAACATATCTATGCAAAACTAAAAACTGGGGCTTTATTTGGTGTTTTAAGTTGCCTTTATTATAAATTGTCTCAGAGTAATTTAAATATAAATAAATGGTTAAAATCTAGTCAGAATTTAATCAAAATTGTTCTGTATTTCCTATATTAAAGTTTGCAAAGCATATTTGGAGTATATTGGAACAGATGTATAATTTTGATCCTTATCATTATACTAAATTTACTTTCGAATAATCCCAATCTGAAAATTGAAGGGGAAGTTTGGAGGGAATTAATGGGATATTAATACGGCAGCCTTTCTCAACTGGGATTCCTCAGACTCAGAGATTCTACAAGAGATTGTGACAGAAAAAAAATACTGTAAATTTGATTTTTTTTTCTTAACTTTGCACATTGCACTATGCTATTGCTCATCCTGATGGACATTTTTAAGTGCTGTAACTTAGCTACTAGCCTGTTGCTATGCTCTTGTAAAACATGTATTATCTAGGTTAGAAGTTAACTGTATTGCAATGTTTTTATATTTTTGTGATCTTTATGCAAGGGTTCCATAAGACTTGAAATTTATTATAAGGGCTCCTCCAGGATAAAAAGGTTGAGAAAGGTTCCTATAGATCAGTGTTTTTCAACCTTGGCAATTTAAAAAGTGTGGATTTTTACAGTAATTCCCAGAATTTCTCGCCAGTTTGCTCAAGTTTTTTAAAATAGATTATTGCAAGAGGATTTTGGATGTGAAATGACAGGATAGTCAACTGAAACTTATTTTCATTTTACCATTAGGTCCAGATGTATCAGCAGCATCTAAAATTCCTGAATTACTCTCAGAACTGATGTGTTCCTTTCATGTGTTTTCCTCTTGGGTGTAAATCCAAAAGAGTTGATTTCCTTGTTCCTTGTTTTACGTATAATTAGAATGGGAGGGGAGGGGAGGATAAAAGTGTAGGCGAGAAGGTTAGGATATAAAAGCATTCTCCAATGCATCTTCTCAACATGCGAATCTAAGTGTCTTGAGCACTTTACATAGCATCAGTAACTCTTCTTCCAAGCATTGCCATTGACTGTCTACAAGCCAACAAGATGAATGTCTTCTGTAAGTACCTTTTTGCCTAAGACTTACTAACTGAATTATGGCTTGAATGGAATGTATTATTTAATAAATTGTGGCTCGAAACACAGTCTGGTGAATGTTTAGGCCGGATTAGACATTTTTTATTACTGGTTCATCACATAGTTAGCCAGATGTTCAGACTGGATTTGGCATTTTTTCCACTTATCTGGGATAGGCAGATACTGATGTTTTGTGATGTTAAGAGGTATCATCACAGAATTTCCAACTGTTCCGACAAAAGCTGCCTTTTGCAATTGGTGAATTTGTCAATTATTATAATTCTTTGTTCACCTCAATGTGAAATCACAGGTATTATTATTCCATGGTTAGATTTCAAGATTTCATAACCTTTTATCATTTAAAATCAGTTGCCATTTAATTAAGTAGTCAAATTCAAATTAATGAGATGGGTTATAGTCAATTTGCCTTGATACATTTCTAATATTTGTAGTAATAAGAGAAGAGCAAACTAAAAACTAGTAAGTTAAGTTTGTCACAAAGTCTTACATATGACTATTACACATGATATACATATAACCTCCCTTAACCACCACTTACTCAATAACTATTTAAAATTATGAAGGTGATGATCAAAGGGAGTTATGATTCATGCTGCCTAGAATTACTTAGAACTAAGGAGAAATTTCCTAACAGTTAGAATAATTAATCGGTGAAATAACTTGGTCCAGAAGTTGTGGATGTTCCAACAATGGAGTTTTTAAGACGAGATTGGACAACCATTTGTCTGAAATGTTATAGTGTAAGGCAGGGTGGGTTCCGGCAGGCACTACTGCTGGTTTGCTTGTGGACGTGCCATGTGCGCATGCATGTGCATCCACAGTGCAATAAAAATTGTTCTTTGCATGCGCAGAAGCAAAAAACAAGATGGCGACACCTATGGCAACACCCAGAGAACTGGTTTGGGGGCCTGGCAGGCCTGGATTGCTGCCAGTTACAGTGACCCAGGCCGCCAAACCGCTACCGGTCCAAACAGGTAGGAAGCCACCACTGGTGAAAGATCCCAAAATGTACTTGAGTAACCAGAACACCAAAGAGAGAGAGCCAAGAAGAGACTTGGAAAAAATATCACCTTTATTTTTGATCAAAGCAAAAGGCTGGGTAGACCATTCCATGAACATACAGACAAGGTGCATGTAAGGAAGGCCACACCTTGGGGGAAGGTATGTCCTCCTTTTATACCTTCAGAGACATCAGCTTAGTACCCAATTCTGGGCCCTTGGCCAATGCCTTTCTTGTCTAGTTTTAAGGCTATGTGTTCTAACCCCTATCTCCCTCCGCCCCAAGTATCCTCCTGTTCCTCCCATTTCTTTTATAGGTCTTTTAAAGTGTTTTCCCCCTGCTTCAATTCCTTAATCTTTATTAATTTTGGTAATAATTCCTCCTTGTTATCTTCTTTTTTTCTGGTTTCTCAGTTCTTCTGATGGCTCCATTCTTTCCTCGTTGTCCTGGTCATTGCTCATTGTCCTTTGTATAATATTTTCCAGTCTTTGGTCTAATATCAAATATTTCCACCATCTCCTTATGATGTTCCTGTATAAGGTCCTTAATACTTTGAAACATTCACTCCTTTCCGTTTAAATCTCCACTCACTTTCACCTTGTGTTGCATCTTTATTTAATAAGTCTCTTTTTTTAGTCAATTGTGCAGGAATCATTGATTCCAAAACAGAGCTTCCAAGTCACAATTCTAATGCCTCATCAATATTCAATCAAATCAATTTAAATACATCAGGGGATTATCTACTCCTCAAGTCACTTTTATATATTCAATAATATTCAAGGGTCTCTAGGCTAGAGGTGGGTTTCTGCCGGTTCACCCAAAATCAGGCGATCCGGTAGTGGTTGTAAATTGAGGACTACCTGTAAACAATTAAAAAGCCCTTCTTTGATGAGCATCAACTGAACAAGGGAGAGCTTAAAAGTAAAACAGCTTAGCAACCAGTTCACAAATTACATTTCAGACAATTAAATCAAAATTTTAGAGTAGTGCTTCAAGCTGAGCTAGAAAAACAATCGACAGAGAAAACACTTAATCATCTGCAAAGTGTTGTACCTGCTGTTTTCAGATTCTGTTTCCCACATTTCCAGTTTCATGCTGAAATCATAAAAAGAATCAAACCAGTCTTGCAGGAAAGTTTTTTAATGCACCCATAGTGTTACAGTTCTATTAATAGGGTAAATAGAGCTTAAAGGGTGTTATTTTTTTTCATTCATAGTCATTTGAAGTCACTCATAGCCATTGACATATCCATCCTCCAGTTTGGCCATGCATCTATTCCAGTATTTCTCAAGCTTTGCAACTTTAAGAAGTGTGGACTTCAACTTCCAGAATACCCCAGCCAGCATGCCCACACATTTTAAAGTTCCATTAAGGACCTGTATACTGCACGAGTCAAAAAGAAGGCTGTGAAAATATTTTTAGACCCCTCACATCCTGGACATAAATTATTTCAACTCCTACCCTCAAAACGACTTTATAGCGCATTGTGCACCAACAGAACTAGACACAAGAAGAGTTTTTCCCCAAACGCCATCACTCTGCTAAACAAATAATCCCCCCAACACTGTCAAACTATTCACTAAGGCTGCATTACTATTACTATAATTCCTATCACCCATCTCCTCCCACTTATGCTGCATGACTGTAACTTGTTGTTTGTATCCTTATCATTTATATTGATTAATTAATTGTACCCTATGACTATCATTGTGTTGTATCTTATGATTCGTGACAAATGTATCTTGTCTTTTTATGTACACTGAGAACATATGTACCAAAGACAAATTCCTTGTGTGTCCAGTCACATTTGGCCAATAAAGAATTCTATTCTATTCTATTCTATTCTATTCTATTCTATTCTATTCTATTCTATTCTATTCTACTCTACTCTACTCTACTCTACTCTATTCTAAAGTTAAGGAACTGATTTTTCTGTTAAGTAGATTATTCAATGAAAGACAACCTAAAACATCCACTAAGCTTCATGACTGGATGCTATTATCTCTAAGGGACAGCCATTTTAGTGGGAATTCTGCTTTATTATTTCTTTTATCTTAACTTTTCTTTTTTCTTCGCACTCAGCCTTTTGCCTTCTGTTCTTTCTGCATAAAAGCTGGAACCACGCTATCCCTGCAGCAGACCCTTTTCTAACATCGAACTGAATTAAGATCTCAGTTTAAATGGGATTTTTAAAAGTTATTTTGTTATATCACAATTTGGCTTTGTGTAACTGGAATCTCCCCTTCTATTAATTTTTATTTATGAATGTCGAAACTGATTCAGCTAGGCAATTCCAATTGTTATACAAAAGCAAACTCTTGCAGTCAATGCAACAAAAGGGCAATAAGCTACATAATAAAATAAATACATATTTACAATTAAGCACTACTTAATTGATATAATCCCAAAAATTAAATACGGTAACTTCAAATCCCAAAGATCTTTACCTTTTAGTTACTTTCTGACAATGTTTCTGTGCTTTGTTGAGGGACACTTCATCCAGACATGGGTGATGATAAGAGCCAACAGAAAGGAAAATAATTTAGACAGCAGAACATGAGGAGACAGGGAGAGGAGTGCAATTTAGAATTACAGATTATAAAGTCTGTAAACTGAAGAAAACAGAAGTCATAACCACCCTCATAACTTCCCCAGGGCTTTTGAGGTAACTTTCCAAGGTCTGGCATATTCCAGGCACCTCTAATGAAATTCTTTTAAGAAAGCAGTTGAGTTAATCGGCATCAGCAGCAAGAAGGAACAGTCATCATTTCAGTTCACTGTCAGGTCACCAGTTGGAACCTGCAGCGATTTTCTGGAAAAGTTGAAGACCTTTGCATTTGTGGCCAAATGCTATCTGACTTTGCTTATAAAGGGAGTGAGTATGTGATTGAAGAAGCTAATTGCATAAGTAGCAAAACGTTTCAAGCTGCATGTTTAGTTTAGAATGGAATGGAACAGAATGGAATGGAATGGATCATAACGGAGCGAAGCAAAGCAAAGCAGAGCAGAACGGAGCAGAACAGAATAGAATAGAATAGAATAGAATGAGTTGGAAGGGACCTTGGAGGTCTTCTAGTCGAACCCCTTTCCATTTCATACAAATGATTGTCCAATGTCTTCTTAAAAACTTTCAATGCTTGAGCATTCAGAACTTCTGGAGGCAAATTGTTCTAACATTGGCAAAAACAATCAGAACACAAAACACCTTGCAGAACTAATTTCTAATGATCTAAGTGCCAGCACACACTGTAACAGCATTGCCAAAAAGCCATTAAGAGTTGTTAACCTAATTTTGTGTAGCTTCTTCTCCAGTAATATTGTATTGCAAACTAGGGCATATAAAACCTTCACTAGACCGATTCTTGAATACAGTTGTCTGGAACCCACACTGCATATCAGACATTAATACAATTGAGCGAGTCCAGAGATATTTCACGAGAAGAGTCCTCCACTCCTCTGCTAGCAACAGAATACCTTATGGCACCAGACTTGAAATTTTGGCCTTGGACAACTTAGAACTACACTGCCTTCGTTCTGACCTGAGTGTAGTGCACAAAATTATTCGCTACAATGTCCTACCTGTCAATGACTACTTCAGCTTCAACTGCAACAATACACGAGCACACAATAGATAGAGGAGTGGGTTCCAGTAGACACTACTGCCGGTTCGCACGTGGGCATGCTGCGCGTGCATGTGCAATGCAATAAAAATTGTTCTGCACATCTGCAGAAGCAAAAAACAAGATGGCGGCACCTTTGGTGCCGCATGGAGAACTGGTTCGGGGGCGTGGCAGCCTGGGTCACTGCAAGTTCCAGTGACCCAGGCCACCAAACCATTACTGCTTCGGTCGAACCGGTCCGAACTGGTAGGAACCCACCACTGAATAGATACAAACTTAAGGCAAACTGCTCCAAACTCAATTGCAGAAAATACAACTTCAACAACAGAGTGGCCAATGCCTGGAATGCTCTACCTAACTCCGTTGTTACATCCTCAAACCTCCACAGCTTCAACCTCAAACTGTCTACTGTGGACCTCACCCAGGGGTGGGTTCTTGCCAGTTCTAACCTCTTCTATAGAAGAGGTTCCACAAATCTACAGTGTCTTTTTTGAACCGGTTCCATCTCCCTCCCCCCGCCCATCCGCACATCATCAAGATGAAGAGCGAGAGGAGGAATTCAGGGAGTTGAAGTCCACAAGTCTTAAAGCTGTCAAGTTTGAACAGCCCTGGGGTTTTTTTTCTAAAGGGTTTGGGGTGCAAGGGTCTTGTAACTTGACAGCTTTAAGACTTGTGTGCTTCAATGCCAGAGTTTCTGAGCCGACATTTTGGTTGCTAAGCAAGAGCGTTAAGTGAGTTTCACCACATTTTACAAGTTGGCCACGTCCACCCAGTCACATGACTGGCAAGCCACTCCCACAAAGCAGGCCACACCTACAGAAGAGGTTCTAAAAAAATTTGAAACCCACCACTGACCTCACCCCATTCCTAAGAGGTCCATAAGGGGCATGCATAAGCACACCAACGTGCTTTCCGTCCCTGTCCTACTGTCCCCACTTATTCATATCCATTTCCTGTATTCATAATCCTGTTTATACATATCTATTATCTTACACATGCTTGACAAAATAAATAAATAAATAAATGAAATGAAAATAAATAACTGTCAGGAAATTTCTTCTTAGTTCTAGGTTCTGAATCAGTAGTTGTGCTGCTTTAATGATGCAATTTATTAAAACAGAGCCATTGTTTTTATACCCAGCCAATAGGTTGAGAATCATACAGGCTTCCAAAAAGGCAGACAAAACTTTGCTGTTTCCCAGACCTTTTGGTCAGGATGAGCAGAATTTCCAATTTCCAGGAGCTATATATAGATGGTCCTCAGCTTACAAATGAAATTGAGCTGGCAATTTTGGTCATAAATTGTGACATTCATAAAGCGTGGTTTTTGAGATTATTTTGCAGTGGCCATTGAGCAAATGCCACTGTCATTAAGAAAACTCATTGTTTGCTATGCATTGTTTTTCCCCCTAGAAACCGGAAATAAATGCCAGTTTCCAAAAAAAAAATAATCCATCATAAATTGCAGCCACTGCAAATGATTCTAAATGCAGGCTTGTTGCCGAGTGTCCAGAATGTGGGCATGTAAGCATGGGAATAGGCAGAAGTTAAAACTTTGAATCCAGCTCATAAGTCCCTTTTTTTGCTGTCTATCATAACTTTGACAAGGATTACCTGTAGTATATTTCAGTCCCAATCTACATTTAATCATTTCAGTTTTTGATGTCTGTTGTTTTCTTTTGTGTATAATGTTTGACGCTTTCTGAGGTGGACAACCATCCCTATCAGTGCTTTAAATAAATAAATGTGGTCTGCTAAAATCCAGATGCCTTTGAATCTTTTCTGAGAGATGTCAGTAAGTGTTCAGTGTAAGGACATTTTTTTAAGACAAATATTTCCAACTTTGTTGAACCAGAAAAGGGATATTGATTAACAGCCAATGAAAATATCAGCCCAGGTGAATTTAATGTATGGGATTTGTTAGGAGAAGAATTTAAAATATAACTGAACAGAATAATAATACTTTTGGACATATCTATGAAGAAAACACACGATATATTACCATTCTGACTATCACGCCTTAAAATTGGTAGCATAGAGCTAGAAAATAGTTGTGTTCAAAATCAATTAGTATCAATACATAGGCAATTTGAACAATAGTGCTGGAGGAGTGTCAGAGTAGCCCAATATCCACTTGGCAAGAAATAAACTGAATAGAATGATGTTTTGAATTTTGTAATCTTTGCAGAAATCTAGGAATCAGGATTCTCCCACAAATCAACTTTCAAATATTATACACTAAATGGCACATAATGAGACCTAGCCAATCAGAAATCGCCCAAGTGTGTACCAGCATGAGACTGAGCCAATCAGAAAACCTCCAGATATAACAGAATAATAGAATTGGAAGGGACCTTGGAAGTCTTCTAGTCCAACCCCCAGCTAAAGCAGGAAACCTTATGAAATCCCAAAGCAAATGGTTGTCCAAACTCTTTTTAAAAACCTCCAATGTTGGAGCACCCACAATTTTTGAAGGCAAGCTGTTCCACAGATTAATTATTCTGTCAGGAAATTTCTCTTTAGTTCTACGTTGGTTCTCTTCTTGATTAGTTTCCACCCATTGTTTCTTGTCCTGCCTCTGGGTGCTTTGGGGAATATATTGAACACACACCCCCTCTTCTTTTTGGCAGCTCTTTGAATATTGGAATACTGCTATAGTATCACCCCTAGTCTTTATTTTCATTAAACTAGACATATCCAATTCCTGCACCCATTCTTCATATGTTTAGGCCTCCAGTCTGCTTATCATCTTTGTTGCTTTTCTCTGCACTCTTTCTAGAGTCCCAACATCATTTTTATCTTGTGGCAACTAAAACTGGATGCAATATTCCAAGTGGGGTCTTAACCCACTTGCATTATAAACTAAGGCATTATAAAGTGTTATTAACACTTCACATGATTTTGATTCTACCCCATCCAACCCATCCTGAGGGCATTACGTGATAGAAACCTGACATAGATCTACCAGTACATAGTTGGAGTTGTACTTTTCCTCTGCTCTAGCATCCAGGCCAACCTTCCTTAACCTGGTTCCTTCCTCCATAAGAAAGATAGGGGCCTATCAGGCAAGTGCCTGGTCCTGTAGCATCTTGGTGGATCTTCATTTTTTTTCTTTTCATTTTTTCCCTTTATTTGTATGCCGCCCTTTTCCCTGGGGGGACTCAGGGCGGGTCACAGTTCAAAAAGGGGGGGGGGGGGAAGGACAAACAATTTCCAACATAAAGACAATACATCATATTAAAAACACAACAGTCACACAATTCGAGTGGGGTTAGGTCCTAACCGTTAGGATCTTAACCCCAGGCCAGCCAGGACAGCCAGATCTTTAGGGCGGCGCGGAAGGACTGGAGGGTGGTGAGGGTCCGGATCTCCACGGGGAGTTCGTTCCAGAGGGTCGGAGCAGCCACCGAGAAGGCTCTCCTCCGGGTAGTTGCCAGTCTACACTGGCTGGATGATGGAATTCGGAGGAGGCCTAATCTATGCGATCGTATCGGTCTAGTGGAGGTAATTGGCAGTAGGCGGTCTCTCAAGTACCCAGGTCCAGTACCATGAAGGGCTTTGTAGGTGATAAGTAGCACCTTGAATCGCACCCGGAGATCAACAGGCAGCCAGTGCAGCTCGCGGAGGATAGGTGTTACGTGGGTGAAACGAGGTGCACCCACGATCGCTCGCGCGGCCGCATTCTGGACCAGCTGCAGTCGCCGAATGCTCTTCAAGGGCAGCCCCATGTAGAGCACATTCTGTAACCCAATTATTAAGAAGTATTGTGGCTGAAGACAAAGGGAAAGACTTTGGAAGCACACTTTTTTCTTAGTGCCTTTTCTATCTGCCAATAAAAACCTGAAAAGATGACAGAGAAGTTGTCCACACATGGAAACATATCTTGGGAAGCACTAACATCTATTTGAGCACCATTTTCAGGCCAGATTACCGTAATTTCTTTTTAAGTATTATAGCAGCTACTTGAACGGATTATCTTTAAAAAAACTAAGCAAGAAAGAATTTGAATAGAAGTCCGCCAAGAAAATCCTTGGTTAGTGGAGTAAATTGGAAAGCAAAAACCCTGCTAGTTTATAACCCCTTTCCAGGGGTGAAATTCAGAAAGTTCTGACAGGTTCTGGAGAAACACTAGCATAAATTTTGAGTAGTTTGGAGAACTGGCAAATACCACCTCTGGCTAGCCCCAAAGTGAGGTGGGAATGGAGATTTTGCAATATCCTTCCCTAGGAGTGGGATGGGAATGGAGATTTTGCAGTATCCTTCCCCAGGAGTGGGGAGGGAAATGGGAGATTTTGCAATATCCTTCCTCTGGAGTGGGATGGGAATGGAGATTTTGCAGTATCCTTCCCCAGGAGTGGGGAGGGAAATGGAGATTTTGCAGTATCCTTCCCCTGGAGTGGGATGGGAATGGAGATTTTGCAGTACCCTTCCCCTGGAGTGAGGAGGGAAATGGAGATTATGCAGTATCCTTCCCCCAGGAGTGGGGAGGGAAATGGAGATTTTGCAATATCCTTCCTCTGGAGTGGGATGGGAATGGAGATTTTGCAGTATCCTTCCCCAGGAGTGGGATGGGAATGGAGATTTTGCAGTATCCTTCCCCTGGAGTGGGATGGGATATTATGCAGTATCCTTTCCCTGGAATGGGGAGGGAAATGGAGATTATGCAGTATCCTTCCCCAAGGAATGGGGAGGGAGTGGAGATTTTGCAGTATTCTTCCCCCAGGAGTGGGGAGGGAATTTTGCAGTATCCTTCCCCTGTCACGCCCACAGAACCAGTATAAAAGAAAATTGAATTTCACCACTGCCCCTTTCACATTGCTGCCAAGAAAAGAAGATGTTAAGTTTGAAGAGGACATATTTGTTATGAGATCCTTTGTGTGACCAGAGAAGTGGAAGGAATGACTATGCATCCATTGTTGCTTGTTTTATTGCAGTTTAGATGTAGTGCAGGAGACCTCAGGAAGTCTGGTTAGAAGTTGGTTCAATGACACAAAGAAAAGAATGGGACAAATGAACAGAGCAAGAGGCAATAAATCCAGAATAAGAAAAGCCAGGAAAATGCCACCCTCATACATATTCCATTTTTGTATTTGTTTTATCCAGTTGTTTTCTCACTGCTGTTCTTGGCTGCCTTGGGAAGCTGTGCAGATGACAGAAGCCCCCTTGAAGAATGCTTCCGAGAACCTGATTATGAAGAATTTCTAGAGATCGCCAAAAATGGTCTGAAACCGACATCAAATCCAAAACATGTTGTGGTTGTAGGTGCAGGGATGGCCGGACTTAGTGCAGCCTACGTACTTGCAGGGGCTGGACATAAGGTAAGCCATTGAAGAATTACTTTAGAATGACGCCTCTTACTCCCAACTCTTAGGTAATCCAGAAGGATAACATGATGGCACCAAAAGCCAATGAAAGGTTTACTAGGATTATGAGAGCTGCATTCTCCCCTTCCAGGTGACAGAAATTATATTGTAGAGCAATCCAGTCTGTTTCTATTACAATCCTGAGCCTAGACCTCATCTGAAAAGGATATAGATAATCCACTTCCTCTAGGATCCTATATAACTAATATCTTCCTCCTTTTCAACAATCTTCCTCACAATGAGAAAGTGATAGACAGTGCAAAAGTCATCACATGTAGCCAAGTCAAGAGAATTATTTTAGGAGAGAGCAAATGAACCACCTCATTTAAAGACAATGACATAATAACTTCCCCAAATAAATCATTGACTACCTCCTAAATCCCGTCACCTATACCCACCTGGCTGCTTAGCCAGGAAGGACATGGATCCAGAGAGAAATGGAAGAACTTATGCTACAGAGAACTCAGTTCATTTCCTTGGGTTCCACAAGCTCAAATGTATCCCAGATCATAACGCAAAAAGCTGTCTTCCCTTGATCTTTTCCAAATAGCATCCAAGAATAAAACCAAGCAACTATCTGCAAAAATCCCTGCCAACTCATATGTGCCATTGCAGGTGCCCTGTTGTAACCACATTTTTGTAAAAAGGGGTTGGGTCACTCTGAATGGGTTATCAATCAGAAAATTCCAGATGCAATAAGCACAAAGAAGTATTAATGAGCTGCTGTTCTTAGTGGCAGTGACTCAAGTGTTCAATAACACTTTTGTGCTATTTATGCTCTAAGTGTCTTCAGTCAGAGGTGGTATTCAGCTGGTTCTGACCAGTTCTGGTGAACCAGTAGTGGAAATTTTGAGTAGGCAAATACTACCTCTGGCTGGCCACACCCCCATCTATTCTCTGCCTCCCGAGTCCCAGCTGATTGGCTGGGTCTTCTTTTGTTGCCCTGCACAGGAGAACGGAGCTGGAAAGTAGATTAGTGGGGTGGGGAGGGAATGGAGATTTTGCAGTAACCTTCCCCCAGGAATGGAGAGGGAATGGGGATTTGCAGTATTCTTCCCTTGCCACACCCACCAAGCCAAACCCACAGAATCGGTAGTAACCCTACCACTGTAGTTGCTTCATTCCTGTAGGAACCTGGAAAATGAAAGAATTGCTTGGCCTAAGAAACTGGAGAGAGACTGCAAAGGGGCAATCTTATCCTTTGCCCTCCCATCTCTAGGAATTCACAAAGTGCAAGACCCAGCTGTCCAACTGATTGTCAGGAAATGGCAATCCCCAAACATCCTATGGAAACCCAGTAGACCCATTAGACACTGAGGTAGACACAGACCATTCAAATAGGGCATCCTACTTAGCAGAGATCCAGGATAATACATTTTGACCAGAAAGTGATCTGACCGCATAGAGCAGGGGTGTTCAAACTTGGGAACTTTTAAGACTTATGGACTTCAACTCCCAGAATTCCCCAGCCTGGCGTTGAATCTTGTGACTGAATTTGAGGTTTTAGCATAGAACCTGTTTTTTGTGGCTGCACAGATCCATCTTGATGTGGACTGTGAACTTCACAGGAGGAAGAAACTCAGTTTCTATTGCACAGCGTCTGCAACTATCATCACGCTGTTTAGAATATTTTTCAATATAAATAAAAGGTTACTAAATAAAGTTTGGAAAGCAAATCCATGTGACAGAACTTCCAATAATCGTCAAGCATAACACATTTCAACATTGAAGTTCTGCTATTTGAACTGCTGGGACTCTCTTGGGGGAAGGTGCCTCAAACTAGTGAGGACTAGCTCTCTGGGAGTCAGAAGGGAAAGATGGCAAAGGTTGAAAAGAGCAGAAACCATAGAAAAATGCCAGCTTGTGGTAAGGAACCTTATGTTCTGACCGAGGCTTCCCAAGAGCATGAAGCAAACTCCTGGTCCCGACAAAAAACCCTTTTATTAATTTACTGTGAATTCTGCTCATTCACGTCCAGTAAAGTCTTTCAACGGAGGATTTATAGTCACATACCTTATCTGGCTTGGAGAGCTGACAGGCTCATATCTGCAAAACATGGCAAGGAGTCTCGGAGAATCACAAATCAATTAAGCGAACTAATTGTCTCCTGCAAACTCCACTCCCCTTTCGCTCCTCTTTTATTTCCTCTGGGAGGGGCCATTCATCATCCACCTGTGGCCTTACTCCCAAGTCGACCCCTGTTCTTTAGCTGTTCCTTCGTCTGGCAACTCTGCGCATGAGCACACTGGGAACAGGCTCTAGCTGTTCTTCTCCCCACTGATGTCCAATTCTGAAGGCACCTGATAACTGGCATATGGCTCTGGCCCCATCTCTGCCTCCGACACAGAGCCCTCATCAGAGCCTTCCCCAGACTCCAGGACTGACCCATGTTCTTCCCCAACCTCCTCACTGTCTGAATCTGCTGCCAGCTCCGCTGGCCACTGGTGAGCCACAACACCTTAGGGAAGGGAAGAGGTCAATGGTGCTATTCTGCTGGTTCGGACCAGTTCACCTGAACCGGCAGTGGAAATCATAGTTGGCCCACCTGCCCTGGCTCTATGCCATCCCATTTAGGAACTTTTTAAGCCAACGCGCATACACGGAAGGCTAAGCGCATGCGCACATGCTCATATTTGCGAACCGGTAGGAAGGAAGGTAAGTGAATACTACCTCTGGAAGAGGTGCCAATAGCCATACAATACTGACATCTCAAAACCAAATCAATCATGCTATGAAGAAATAGTCTCCCCAAAATAAGTCACAAAGCAGCCGAGCAGAGAAGTTATAATAAGAAAATTGTCAAAATGATGCAATGGCTTTTCTATTTGCCTCCAGGTGACAGTTCTTGAAGCTAGTGAACGTGCAGGAGGACGAGTGACCACGTATCGAAATGAAATAGAAGGCTGGTATGCCAATCTGGGACCCATGCGTATCCCTGAGGGACACAGGTGAGATGTCAGGTGATCGTGTTTACTTATCTCTTCTCCTTGCATACTAAGAAGCCTGGAAGGTCGTGGAGGTATGTCCCAAAACATCATTGCTAGTTTAGACTCTGGGAACACCAGCCATTAAACTCCAGATATTTGTAAGGCTGGTTCAGTAGCCATTTAAAACTTGACAACAGAGCCTACAGCAATTTATACTGAGTGAACAGGACGAACGTGATGAGGCATGGAATGGAGTATTGCTGCTGGAGCTTTCACAGGGTTGGTTAAGCTAATTTCCTTTAGAATTAAGAGGACAAATTAGGTGGAAACATCTAGCTTGGGTTTCAAAAAGCTAAGCACGCCTAACCTGATACTGCTTAGTACTTGGATGGGAGACTACTAGGAAATCCTAAGACTGTAGGCTCCAGTGAGGAGTCAAAAAAAGCATCCTAGAAACCAGGGCAAATAATTGGGAATAAATCAAATTTAATTTGGATTGGAATCATTCCGTTTGGTCTTATCTTTCTTCCAAGTTATCTATTCATCTGAGAAAAATAAGCCCAAATGATTTTGGCAAAACAAATGACTTGTAAGAGTTTATCAAGCAATTTGAGAGTTGTTGCTGTTTTTCTTTGCTGTTTTTCTCCCCTCTTCTCAATTGGTAGCTCTTTCTTTTTTTCACGGAGGGGAAAAGCTGTGTTGAGACTGGAAATTCTGGCTAAATGTGTGCTATATGTAAAGCAAAGTGAAAGCAAGATAGTGACACTCCAGAAATGATGGCAGAATAATTATTTTACATTTCACATTTGCACCATCATTCTCTTGATAATCAGGTACAATGCTTTTCAGTTCTATCTTCTGCACAGAACTATACATCATTCTATATTTTTTCCCTTTCACTCTTTTTCCTTTCCTGTCCCCAGGATTATCCGTGAATATATCAGAAAGTTTGGTCTCAAATTGAATGAATTTTTTCAGGAAAATGACAATGCCTGGTATTTTATTAAAAATATCAGGAAGAGAGTATGGGAAGTCAAGGAAGACCCCAGCGTCTTGAAATATCCCGTGGATCCCTCAGAAGAAGGCAAATCTGCTTCACAGCTATATCGAGAATCCCTCAAAAAGGTTCAGATAAGTCATAAAATTTATCTTTAATCAGGAAATTTATGCTATGGCTTGTTTCAAGCAGTGATTTATAGAGACAAAAGGTACCAAAAGCATTCTCCAAAACTAGTTTCTCTATTAACCAGAGTTGTCCTCAGGCAGGGGTGGTATTTACTTATCTTCCCTACTAGTTCACAAATGTGAGTGTGCCCTCATGCGCACCATCTCCACACATGCGCTAAGCCTTCCATGCATGTGCTTTTGGTTAAAAATGGCCTAAATGGGATGCTGTAGAGCCAGGGTGGGTTCGGGTGAACTGGTCCGAACCAGTAGAATACCACCTCTGTCCTTAGGGTATGATCAAAAAAGCCCAGATGAAGGCAGGGGTGGGTTTCAACTGGTTCACGGCAGTCCCTGCAAACTGGTTGGTCGCCGAACCCGGAAGTAAGTAACTTCCGGGAATGGCGAAGGGCGCGCCCGCCCGCCCGCCCGCCCGCGGTCCTTAGCCGGTTTTGACGAGTTCTGCACTTCCACGCATGCACAGGATGCATACAGCGCCTGTGCGATCGTCCAGGAGAAGCTGGAGCGTCGCGCAGATGCTAGTACGCATGCACGAGGACGCCGCCGGCCCCATTCCAACTGAACCGGTTGGAACGGGGCGAGAAACCCACCCCTGGATGAAGGCCATAATGGGGTGATTGGGATTCTGCCTGTTTTTTGGGTGACCAAATAATAGCTGTTGGAGTCTTGATTGTTGGGTAACCTGATCACCACAAGGGAAGAGTGGAGTTTGTTGGCTGATAATAGATGGTAGTTAGCCCCAGTAAACATGGTTGGGATGTGGTTTCTTCCTTGATAGTTTATTTTATTTATTTATTTAGTTTTTCACTCATGTACAAGATAACAGGAGTAAGAATAATCATGAATAAGCACACAGGAAATGGGGACAAATAAATGGGGACAGTAGGACAGGGATGTTAGGCACACTGGTGCGCTTATGCACACCTCTACTGACCTCTTAGGAGTGGGGTGAGGTCAACAGTAGACAGTCTAAGGTTAAAATTGTGGACGTTTGGGGAAGAAACCACTGAGTTAGGTAACGCATTTCAGGTATTGACCACTCTGTTGCTGAAATCGTATTTTCTGCAATCGAGTTTGGAACGGTTTACCTTGAGTTTGTATCTATTGTGTGCTCATGTATTATTGCGGTTGAAGCTGAAGTAGTCATTGACAGGTAGGAACTTGTAGCAGATAATTTTGTGTACAACCCTTAGGTCAGATCAAAGGCGGTGTAGTTCTAAATTGTCTAAGCCCAAAATTTTGAGCCTGACGGCATAAGGTATCCTATTTTTTGGAGTATAAGATGCACTGGAGTATAAGACATACCAAGGTTTTGAAGAGGCAAATTTTACAAAAGTAGGTAGGTGGATGTAGGGAGAGAGAGGGAGAGAAAGACAGAGAAATACAGTAAGTAGGGAGAGAGAAAGAGAGAGAGGGAGAGAGAGAGAGAGTAGTTAGGTAATTAGGTAGGAAGGTAGATAAAGGGATAGAGAGAAAAATAGAGAAATACAGTAGGTAGGTAGGGAGAGAGTGTGTGTGTGTAGGTAGGTAGGTAGAGGGATATAGATAGATAGATAGATAGATGGATGGATGGATGGATGGATGGATGGATGGATGGATGGATGGATAGATAGATAGATAGATAGATATAGAGAAGATAGGTAGGGGGAGAGAGAGAGAGTAGGTAGGTTGGTAGGTAGAGGGAGAGGAGAAGAGAGAGAGAGAGAGAGAGAGAGAGAAATGCAGTAGATAGGTAGGGAGAGAGAGTAGGTAGGTAGGTAGGTAGGTAGGTAGGTAGGTAGGTAGGTAGATGTTTCCAGATGAATTTATCCATGTGCTGGAGAAGGAAATTGCTGACAATCTGCAGCACCTAAGACTTTGTTTCTGCTGGCACAGCACTTGATCAATGTAATTCTCATCAATCAGTTAAAGAGCTTTCTGAAAGGGAGAAAAAAAGTTTTTGCACTCTGCAAACCTTCCAAAAACAGCCTGTTTTTTGTGAAAATAGGCCCGTTTTTTTTTAAAGGAATGAATAGCCTTGGGGAGGGCTTGCAGAGTGCTCCTGGGGGGTGGGGGAGGCAAAAACGAGCAAAAAACAGCCTGAAAACGGGCCTGCTTTTTGTAAAAAAAATTGTATGCATCGCCTTATGGAGGCTTATAGAATGCTTCTGGGGGCTGGGGGGACAAAAAACGACCAATTTTTGTTCATTTCTGCCCTCCCCAGCCTCCAGGGGCTCTCTGAAAGCATCCATAAGGCTATGCACGGCCATTTTGGTGAAGAGGGCAGGGCTTCGGGAAGCAAAAAAATGCTGTATTCAGTGTATAAGACGCACCCAGATTTTCAGCCTCTTTTTTTGAGGAAAAAAAATGTGTCTTATACTCCGAAAAGTACGGTATTCTGTTGCGAGTAGAGGAGTGGAGTATTCTTCTCGTGAAATACCTTTGGACTCGTTCACTTGTGTTAATGTCCGATATATACAGTGTGGATTCCAGACAGACGAGCTGCATTCCTTGGTTGTGCTATTGTTTCTTCTTTGCTGAAGTTTATCTGGTCTTGTTTTGCCTTCTCTAGCTTAATTGCTAGGAAATAATTATTCTGGGCTGTTTATTTCACTTAAATGCATAAACTAAAATCAAGGAAGGAATAGCCCATATGCTTGATTTCAGCCCAGCCCCTCTCTCTCAATCCAGCCCATTTCATAAGATTGTTGTGGGAAAATAGGGAGTATTAAATACATTGCCTTGAACCGTACAAAAATAAAGGTGGTATATAAATAGGATAATAAATAAAATGACTACTAATAAAATAATAATAAATGGGTTCTTATTTTTAAAAAAATGCTACACTTGCTAGGATGCATGTATCAATCCTGCATTCTTTTAATAAATCTTGCTCAGGAAAGCTCTGAAAGGTCCTTGCTTAGAAATAAACCATTTTATTTCAGAGTAATCTCTAAAACCAGCTTTCAAATGTGGGACTAAGAAAAATGGCATTCAGAAGCTGAGGCCTTAGCACCTGGGATTTCTACACCTCTTAAGGTTGTAAAAGTTGGGAAACTCTGATCTAGCTCCATGCATCTGATGGATTTATGCCTTTTAATAAAATGTTAGTCTGAAATGATGGTATCAGACTCCACCTGATTTCCAACATTAGCCTTGGGTGTCTCTTGAAAAGATAACCACACATACCCTTTGAAGGCTTAAATACATCCTGAGCAATATTTAATTGCAATTGGAAGCAACTAAAACAGCAACTCCTAGACCAGTGATGGCTAACATCTTTGTTGTTGGATGCCAAAAATGCGAGGGCGTGTGCCAGCACCCGTAATGCAAAGCGAGCCCTCTCATGCGCATGCATGCCCAACTCCCCCCCCCCACTTCCCCATGTGCCGCACTGCTTGCCTCCAAACTGAACTTGGTATTTCCTCTGGAGGAGGGGCGTTTTCACTCTCCCCAGGCTTCAGAAAGCCTCCGGGGAGGGCAAAAAACGAGTCCAACGGGCCTACTAGAAGTTCGGAATGGAGTTTTCCTGAATCCTGGGGAGAGTGAAAATGGCCTCTGGAAGCCGGAAACGGATCGTTTCTGAACTTCCGGTTAGCACATTGGGCCCATTTTCCGCCCTCCCAGGCTCCGGAGGCTTTCCTGAATCCTGGGGAGAGTGAAAACAGCCTCCCCTGGTCTTCCAGAAGGCCAAAAATTAGCTGGCCAGTACATGCATGCGTGCTGGAGCTGACAGCTCGTGTGCCAGCAGATATGTCCCCGTGTGCCACCTGTGGCCTGTGTGCCATAGGTTCGCCATCACAGTCCTAGACTCATCTCCCTTTGCTGATCAGAATATTCCTGCAACTGCTGGCCATACCAATCTCCAAGATTCACAGAGAAAGGTTAGGGGGTCAGCCAGTCAACGCCAATACAATCTGCTATTTGTAGACTCAGCAAATTAAAAGATGATGGGACATGGATAAAGTTATTCAATCAGACATCAGTAGTATTTGCACAGCTCTCAACCAACTTGCTAGATTAACCCATTTTTTGAATGGGTTTCAATTTGATACATTGAAAAAAAACACCAAGTATCTTAATGAGTCCATCCTTAAGGGTTAGTGTTCCTGCGTTGTCCTTGTGCCATGGGTCCTCTGGTAGTTCATCTTAAAGCTTTTGGGTCATCCCACCCCGTCCAAGGCTCTCCTTCAGGTGGCCTAGCCTCGGGTCAGCACTTGTGATGCCAATTGAGGATATCAGTGTGTGAACCACCTCTTCCCGTTTGCTGTGGTATTGTGGTTTCCGCGACAGAGCATCGGCTAGAAGGTTCGCAACAGAGCATTGGCTAAAGGGATGTACTTTAGTTCAAAATTGAATCGCTTTAAGTCCTGCGCCCACCTGACCTCTTTAGTGCCTCTAAGTTGTTGTGATTGGTCCATACTTCAAAAGGCACAGGACCATCCTCGAGGAAATATCTCCAGGTCAGCAGGGCCCATCGAATTGCATAAGCTTCCTTCTCCTTCTCAAATTACATAAATATGGAAAGAATGGAATAAGTTTGGATTTCCCACCTGTATGCATTGGCTTATGTGCTGTAACTGTCATAAATGTGCACTGGTTGCCAAATGCCCAAATCATGGTCATGGGATTGCAAGGATGCTGTGGCCAGTGTAAGGACCTATTGCAAACCTTCTTTTTCAGCATTTTAGTGACCATTCAAACTTTCACTGTAAGTTTGAATTGTCACTAAACAGTGAAATTGTTAACTAAGGACTACCTATAATAGCTATGTGGGAATCTTTGGTGTTTTCTAAGCTTGGTTTTTTGCTTACACCATTACCTGACTAGTAATATCATCAGTGCTAATGAGCGTGTGATTTGCTCCCTGTTTATATAGTGTACTGTGTCCTGTCAGTGTTGGCGAAACTGTGGTTTTCTCCTTGATTAGGTTATTTTTTTTCCTGCTTGATTATTTGTCTGGTGTGAACACCTGCTTATCTGGGTGTTGGTTGCTGGAGATGCTATGTTCTGATCTTTTTTATTTCCTTTTCAGCTTTGTTATTTGCGTGTAAATGTGATTTACAAGTCTATGTATCTATTGATGGCTGATTTGTAGAATGCCAATCTTCCAAGAATTCCCTAGGATTTCCCTTGGATTTAGTCGAGGATGCTCATACTAGTTTCCTAGTTGAAAATATGACTGGTCAGTCTACGTGTTGTGAGATTAAAGAGTTTTTGATGTGTCTTCTAACTGATAGTTGGTATTCATGCATGTGCTCCACTAGTCTCCTGACTGTATGTCCTACACATTGGTAACGGTCCTTCCAATGTAAATTGTAGATGATGCCTGTTTTTTATTCTTAGATTACTGGATCTTTTGTTATATTTACGTGTTTTTTTTAGGGCTTTAGTTGGCTTGTGTGCTGTGGCAATGTTATGTGATTGTAAAAGTCTGATGGTTGTTTCTGAGATAATTTAGTTAGTGGTGTATGGTAGCATTATCCTTTTCTTATGTGCGGTTAGATTGTTACTGTAATAATGAATCACTTGTTTAGTATTAGTTGTTTTTCAATAGACTTGGTGTTTCTAATTTGCCATCATTTCCTGTGCTGTTGAGGATATCTAGGAAGGGTAGCATGTTGTTGGTTTTTCTCCCTGTGTGAATTTTATTCCTTGAAATATGCTGTTGATTGTTTCATGTGCATTCTCTACTTGTCCTTTTTTTATTATGACAAAGCTGTTATCTTCATATTGGATCCATACTTTTGGCTGTATATGTGGGAGTGCCATAGTTTCATTATAGTGCTCTAGTTTTATTATACCATACTGACTTTAATAATTTTTCCCATTTATTATAAACCTAGTTCTAATCTGAACAGTATAATAATCCATCAATATTTATTCTGCATTGGTTCTTTTTAGGTACGGTATGTATTTTTTTTCTTTTGTTGGATGTAATACATTTTTAACTAACTACTTCCTTTCTCCTACGTCTCCTTTCTCCTTTCCAAATCATTCTCAGGTTATAGAAGAATTGAAAAGGACTAACTGCAGCTACATACTAAATAAATATGACACCTACTCAACGAAGGTATTTGGATTGTGCCTGAAACCATGTCTCCAAACAGTACAGTTTGGGGGTGGGGGATTTAGGGGGGGGGAGCAATCTTTAAGGTGTATTATCATGTTCCTCTTACAGTAGTATTAGAATATGAGACAAATTACTTACTGAGCCTGAGAGTTTCAAATACTAAAACGGATTGCGATGCAAAGAGCAAGATGGTAGTCAATAACAATGATGTCATTTCAAGATCTGCCTGTTTTTATGGGGTTTTCATTTTGCACATGCAGCACACCTGTAGTAAGGGGGCTCTTTGTCATGCAGGATTGATGGCAAGTGATTGTGTCTCCCCTAAAGCCATGCAACGGCCTTCTTAAAAAGTATCCAAACCTAAGTCATACACAGTCAGAGATAATGCCTGTTGGATCTATCTGAAGTTAGTTCTTGAAGTAGTGATTGAGAACTTGACACTCCCCAAATCAACCTGAATACTAATTGAACTGATTACAACATGCTTGCCATAAAGAATCACTGTTGATGACAAATGTAGTAAACCACAACTCAAAAAAGGCATTAAGGGCATCATAGAAGTACCAGATTTTCATCTTAGGACAGAGATGGCAAGCCTTTTTGGCACCAAGTGCCAAAAAGGTTGCATGGAAACATCCTGCATGCACACATGCACTTGTCAGGGCTGCACTCTGAAAATTCTGAACTTCTGGGTTCTAATGCGCATGTGTGCCCAACAATCAACTGCTGGCATGCATGCTCACAACCGTTTTCGGCACTGCCACGCATGAAGGGATCACACTCTGAAAAAGGCAAATTTCTGGGTTCTGGCGTGCATGTGCACCTGACAATCAGCTGGCCGGCGTGCATACACACCCCGGTTTTCAGCAGTGTCATGCGTACAAAGAACAGCTGATCATAGTGCATGCATGCACGCCAGAAACCCAGAAGACAAATAGGCAAGGCCATGCATACCGGGCAACATGGCTTCGTTGTCACTTTGAGCACGCCATAGGTTCGCCATCACGGTCTTAGGACATACATTAATTACAGTATATGTTTAACTTTTCTATGCTCATCTGGCTTAACTCTAAACTGGCTGAACAAGCATTCTGCCTGGACTGAGACACTTGGACTACAGTTTGTAAAGGATTTGGTGTAATGGAGAGGTTGGCCATGATATATTTAATGAATGAGATGGAATATAACTAGTTTAATAGCAATAGCAGTTAGACTTATATACCGCTTCATAGGGCTTTCAGCCCTCTCTAGGCGGTTTACAGAGTCAGCATATCGCCCCCACAGTCTGGGTCCTCATTTCACCCACCTCGGAAGGATGGAAGGCTGGGTCAACCTTGAGCTGGTGAGATTAGAACCGCTGAACTGCAGATAACAGTCAGCTGAAGTGGCCTGCAGTACTGCACCCTAACTAACCACTACGCCACCTCGGCTCGGTACCAGCTTGCTACCACTGAACAATCCCAAATTCTGGGTCAGAATTCCCAATACTTTCTTTTTTGTGGATAGATCTTAATAGACATATACACTTTTATAAGTGTATCATTAAATTAAATGTATATATGCAAATTTAAAGCACTGAAATGCAGGCATATACATGGATGCACAACAAATTTTAAAATATAGACTACCTTCCTAGTATAACCCTGCTTGACATTTCCCCAGGCATTGGTCATATCATCTCAAGCTTTATCCCCTTTATTGAACATAATGTAAAGGTAGTCCTCAACTTAAAACACTTTGTTTAGTGACCATTTGAAGTTACACAGCAGTGGAAAAAGTGACTTATGACTGTTTTTCACACTTATGACCGCAGCATCTCTATGGTTATGTGATCAAAATTCAGACACATGGCAAGTGACTCCTATTTATGATGGTTACAGTGTCCCAGGGTGATGTAAATCACCTTTTGTGAACTTCTGACAATCAAAGTCAATGTGGAAACCAGATTCATTAAACAACTGCAGTGATTCACTTAACAACTGTGACAAGAAAGGTCGTAAAATGGGGGGAAACCCACTTAACAATTGACTTCCTTAACAACAGAAATTTTGGGTTCGATTGTGGTCATCAGTCAAGGATTATCCCTAAATTGTCTTCAACAAAATAGAAGTTAGTTAAGAGACAGATTATTTCTCTGGAGGTCATTAAGTGGAACAATAACAGATTGATTCTGCTTTGTGCTTAAATCCCTAAATCAACATTTCCTCAGAATTAGAAGAATTTGTCCTGTTTGCAGCCTGCCAGTTGCTCCTTGCTCTGAAATCAAGTTTTTGAACAGACGAATTTAAGGATTTCTCTCCCCAAACAGGAGTATCTAATTAAAGAAGGAAATCTGAGCCGCGGAGCTGTAGATATGATTGGAGACTTACTGAATGAAGATTCTGCCTATTACGTATCTTTTATTGAGAGCCTAAAAAGTGATGATATCTTCTCTAACACAAAAAGGTAAGCAAACCTGTATCACTTGGATTAAATGACTTCCTCATCATTGTCCCAATTTAAAGATGAAATTCTTGTTTATCCATTGAAGGATCCATGGGAATCTGGAAGGAACTGGAGATAAAAAGTCTGTGGGAGGGCAGACACATAGTCACAGTCAAATCCTCCCTATATTGGTGTGGGAATGCACACAAACCACAATCTGACAACTGAAATCAAAGCTAACATACTATTGCAGTTGCAAGAAATGGCAATTATCAGTAATGCTAAAATTATCAGTAGATATTAATTTTTATATCAATTTTATATCAACCCTGATATGGTATCACTAGATTAATGGTAGGACTCAAAAAAAATTACTACCGTCTATATTGGCATGGCTTGGTGGGCGTGGCTTGGTGGGCATGGCAGAGGAAGGATATGTAAAATCTCCATTTCCTCCCGATCAGCTAGGACTCGGAAGGCAGAGAATAGATGGGAGCGGGGCCAGTCAAAGATGGTATTTACTGGTTCTCCGAACTACTCAAAATTTCCACTACCGGTTCTCCAGAACTGGTCAGAGCCTGTTGAATACCACCTCTGCACTAGATATTGTAACATTGTAATCCACCCAGAGACACCTCGTGTTGAAATAGATGGCAAACAAATTTGATAAGCAAAAATAATAAATAATAGATACCAAAGTCAAAGAATAAGAATAAAACATATTCTTTGCTTTCTATCAAATCTGCTGCCAACTTCTTTCCAGAACTGTTTATATATATATATATATATATATATATATATATATATAAGTCACAACCCCTGGTATGCCCAAATATGGGAGGAAGATCACTACTTCCATTCTCTGTCCTTCGGCTCGTCACAAAAGACCATCCAGACAGAAACCCAATATTTTTTACTGTTGCCTTTTTGTTACATTTGTTATATTTGTGCTGATAAATAAATAAAGGGAGACTAGTATAGATCTATTTCAAGCTATTTAGCTCTCATCAGCTAGCCATACCTATATATACAATATATACCTTTCACCCTGGCTTGGCTGATAAGGAGTTGAGCTCTGTAGCTCAGTGGTTAACATATCTGCCTAAGAGGCAATATAGCACAGGTTCGATTCCCATTAAGGGTATGGCTAGCTGATGAGAGCTAAATAGCTTGAAATAGATCTATACTAGTCTCCCTTTATTTATTTATGAGCACAAATATAACATATATATATATTTGTATTTTTGAATAGACCAAGACGCAACAAACACCATCAAAACATATTCCATTACAAATTATAAAAAGTGTGTCAATTGGTTACAAAAACTTTCATGCATCCCTTCCACAGTCATCACCTATAATCCATATTAAATTATATATTTTACATCAAATATATTTATATATATTACTATCATCATAACCAATCCTTCATATGACTATAGTTGTTTAACATCCCTTTATAACAAATATTCCAAAATTCAAAGCAAAACCACATAATGGCACTCCATTGTCTATTTTCAATATCATCCAACAACATTCTCTCTTTGTGAAACGTTCTAAATAAAAAATAATTAAGTTTGATAACAAAGTTTCTAAGCCTCCTTTCTTAATCACTGTTCACAATTTATATCCAATTTCAATATTATAGGCTTTCATACATAACTTCCTTTCATGGTCACCATTTAAAATTTATACCAAATGTCCTCTTGCCGAACCAATATATATGTATACATTATATCATTATCAATTATTTATCTAACTCTATCCATGATCAATCCGATTTCAATATTATAGGCTTTCATGCACAACAAAATTTCTATGTATTGATTTGGCAAGAGAAAATTTGGTATAAATTTTTAAATGGTGACTTATGAAAGGAAGTTTAGACTAAATGGCTTTTTATTCAGTAATATCATTATCCAATTTTAGCAGACCAGGTTTTGACTTCCTCTCTCCCATTTTGGTCTTGCAGGTTTGATGAAATTGTTGGTGGATTTGATCAGTTGCCTATGTGCATGTATCAAGCCATTGCCAACAACGTGTACTTCAATGCCCAAGTAACCAAGATACAACAGAATGCTGAGAAAGTCAGAGTGGAATATCAAACCCCAGCAAAGACCTTGTCAGATGTGACAGCTGATTATGTCATTGTGTGCTCCACGTCAAGGGCCACCCGTCGCATCTCTTTTGAACCACCCCTTCCACCAAAGAAAGCACACGCTTTGCGGTCTATCCACTACAGAAGTGGTACCAAGATCTTCCTCACTTGCACTAAGAGGTTTTGGGAAGCTGATGGTATTCATGGTGGGAAGTCCACAACTGATCTTCCATCCCGATTCATCTACTACCCTAATCATAACTTTACTAGTGGCGTTGGGGTTATTTTGGCCTATGTCATTGCTGATGATGCCAATTTCTTTCAAGCTCTTGATATCAAGAGCATGGGTGATATTGTCATTAATGACCTTTCATTCATCCATCAGCTGCCCAAGGAAGAGATCCAGGCCCTCTGTTACCCCTCAGTGTTTAAAAAATGGAGCCTGGATAAGTATGCTATGGGGTCTATAACCACATTCACTCCCTACCAGCTTCAAGATTTTAGTGAACCACTCGCTGCACCTGTAGGTAGAATCTACTTTGCAGGAGAGCATGTTGCCAAAGTTCACGGTTGGGTGGACAACACAATTAAGACAGGGCTGACAGCAGCAAGAGATGTGAATCGTGCATCTGAGAAGCCATCAAGAATCCATCTGATCAGCGACAATCAATTTTAAGAAGGTCTACAAAAGGAGAATTATAAACAGAGAACTACAGCCACTTTTCCCCATTCCAGATGTTTCAGACTATAATTTCCAGAATTCCAACAGGGAATTCTAGGAGATGTAGTCCCAGGAGTTTGGAGCCAGAAGGAATTGGGGGAAGTAAGCTGATTTGGCCTAGCTAAATTATCAAGTTATATCTAAGAGCATCTTAGAGGTAACAAAAATAAACCACAGAATGGAAAGGTTTACTAACATGCCACTCCAATTTGGAAAGGAAGTCCTCTCAGGAAAATCTATATACACTCGTTTCTGTAACCTTTAACTGGGCGAAACAGAGGGCAATAATTTTTTGAACCAAAATACCTAATGGGTTAAGTTACAAAATGCATCCAAAATCCAAAATTTAGCAAATTTTATGAAACATTTTATGTCATTTGTCCGAAATGGTATAGAGTTTCTTGCTTGAGCAGGAGGTTAGATTAGAAGACCTCCAAAGCTTCTTCCAACTCTACTGTTCTGACAAAAAATATATCATAAAAACAGCTTATGTTATAATGCAAGATACCGTAAAACATTTCTTGTGCTGATATTTTACTGTGCTATACAGTTCACCATGTGCTATTTCAAGGCAAGTGTGTCTGTGAATGTGTCCCAACTTTTTAGTGAAGGTAGTACATTAGCTCTGCCATTGTTCAAGTGATTGAGGAATCTAGTAAAGAACTATCTCTAAAGGGATGACCAACAAGTCATGGGTTATCTAAAGATAGGATCCTTCTGTTGTCCTTTCCAAAAAGGAATGGAAAAGAAACAGGCAGTTGTTGTTACAAGTGGCTTTGTGAGTTTATGCTACTACTTCATTTTAAAAGATTTCATATGTATGACCATATTTCTTTGGTACGTCAAGCATCTACTGGTCCTAAACTCTGATCCTATATTTCCTGCAGCCATCAAAAATTGCCAATGCTACAGTGTCATTGATGGGGAAGAAAACACATTATGTCATCAAGCAGGCCCCTAGACAACCTTAATTTGTAATTTCTCCAGTTTGCAACCCTTCTCTGACTAGAGTTCTGGAAAACCGGGAATACAGAAAATGATAATAAAAGCATACATTATAATTTCCCTGCCTCTTTAATGTGTTTGTTTGTTTGTGCTTTAGCTTGGGGCTAGAGATGGAGAAATCCCTGGGACTCTAAACTGGCTAAACCAGTTTAAATTAATCTGGTTTTAAAATAAAATTAAAAATTATTTTTTTAAAATTAAAACCACTTTAACAAAAATGCAACGTACTTTTGCATTTAGAACTGCTAATTGTTAGAAATTTTGTATAAAAGTACCACATAGAGCGAAATGTACAGTCAACATGTGCCTTACTGCTCAACTATGTAACTGTAACAGGAAACAGGAAACTCTCCTTAGACCAAGAAAGCATAGAGCATATATATCATAGATCCAAATCTGTAAACACCAGCTGTCATCTACTGGCTAAATATTATGGTAGTTGTTGTATAAAAATATATTCTAACAATGAGTTCCAACACTAATAAATAGTCTATGGGTGGGAAGAAATCTTAAATGAATGAAGACTACACCCTTAAAGAGATAAAGTTATATGGCTAATACTGCATGTTGTCAATTTTCACAATCCAATTGTGCAGACCAAGTGTCAGAATTTCCAGGAGTAAACAGAAATGAACAGCTAAAATAGGAGAAGCTACTGTCTCCTTTTGTTAACTTTCAACTATGTTACCTTTTCTAATGAGCATCTTTTGATTCACCTGACGTGCTATTGTAATTGTGAGGATTTCTAATAAAGTTATTGCCTGCATTAGAATGGCTAATTTTGTGTTTTTAATAGAAATCCTATATGAAGAATGGGAAAGAACTATTCACAAGGCAGTTCCTTTGCTTTGGAGGAGCTCTTTGTGTTTCTGCAGGTTAATTCTACAAAATTATTTCTCAGTTGTTCATATACTAATATGAACAACTTGTATTTATATGCCAAATTGTATTAATATCTAACAAAGACAATTGTTGCGGTTATCATCATGATTCCATAGTCCTTATCTGCCACTATAAGGACCATAGAATCATGATGGTGACTGGAACAATTGTTTTTATTGGCACATAAAGTTTAGTATATCTATTGAAAGAACAAAAGTAGCCACCCTGTCCATACACAAATTCTAATGCAGGGTGAATGGTACCCTAGTCCTCAACCTACGGCCACAATTAAGTTCAAAATGTCTGTTGTTAAGTGAGTTTTACCCCATTTTATGATCTTTCTTGCCACAGTTGTTAAGTGAATTACTGCAATTGTTAGTAACCTGGTTGTTAAGTAAATCTGGCTTCCCCAGTGATTTTGCTTGTGAGAAGGTCGTAAAAAGTGATCAGATGACTTTGGGACACAGCAATCATCATAAATATGAACCAGTTGGTAAGCATCTGAATTTTGATCACATGATCATGGGAATGCTGGAACTGTGAAAAACAGCTGTAAGTCCCATTTTTCAGTGTTGTTGTAACTTTGAACAGTCACTAAGCGAACTGTTGTAAGTTGAGGATTACCTGCATTAGCAGTTTTTGGTTCTTCATATTAACAAAAAGTCAGTTTTCCCTCAAGTCAATCTCAACTCCTGATGACTATATGGATAGCTCATGTAATTTTTTTTTGGCAGCTTTATGGGAAGAAGTTCACCCCTTTTTTCCTGGGATTTTTCAGTAGTCTCCCATCCAAACACTCATCAAGTCCCACCTTTCTTAGCCTGCCTGAGATTAGCCAAGATTGGTTAGGGGCTGACAGCATCATGAATCATAATTTATTGCCTGGACACCAGCTCCATTTTAAAAACTTCCCCTATGTTCTACTGTCTTTGAATGACTTGAGATCAACGCATGGTAAAAAAAAGAAGTGAACAAACTTTGGGCATCTAATAGCGATCATTCATTATTTTATTTACTGCAATTGCCAATTTGCAATCCGTTAAAGGTTGTGATTGGTATCTATAATGTCCTACATGGCATAGGACCTGGCCATTTGAGAGACCACCAGTCTCCCATAGTACTGATCAACTTGGCATACTCCAAGTTCTTTTAATTAAACAATGCAATCTATCAGGACTATAGCAGAACCTGCTCTCTGGAATAATGAGATCTGGATAGGCCCCACCACTTTCAGTTTGGGGAGAGCACTGAAGACTTGGCTCTACCCCCAGGCCTTTGGCAAGCATGATTGATGCTCCCTTTTCCTGTTTTCCTTTGCTCCGTATTTGCTATCTCTACCACTTTTGTTCTTTTGTTGTGGCTTAGAATTGTTTTCTTGTTTAAACTGTCTTCAGCAGTTTGTAAACTGGTCAGAGTCACTGAGAGGCAGTATATAAATTTATTAGAGTTCATTGCATAGTCAGCCAGATGTTTAGACCGTGTTTGGAATTTTTAATTCTTCCCAAAGACTGGGGATAGGCAGTTGTTTCATGATGTTAAAGGTATGATTGCAAGATGTAAGCTGTTCCAAGTAAAGCTGCCTTTTGCAATTGACTGATGATGAGTTTGGTCAATGCTGATGGTGTTTCAAGTGGTGCTTCAGAAGTTTTAGGATTGCCCCCAAGGGGCCCATCACTATTGGTATTACCTTTGCTTTCTTTTGCCACAATTGTTCTAATTCTGCTTGCAGGTTTCTGCATTTTAATATCTTCTCCAGTTCTTTCTCTTCTATTCTGCTGTCTCTAAGTACTACAACAACCACTATCCAGAGTTTTTTCTTTCTTTCTTTCTTAACAGTTGTTATCTGTTTTGGGGTATTGTAAGGCAGATGCTTGTCTGGTTGAATCCTAAAGTCCCAGAGCACTTTAGCTTTTCCAGTTTTTATACTGCTACACGCTCGAAACGAGTTCTTGCTCGCAGGCAAATGGTATTTCTTGCAGATATTTCAATGTACCATTTATATTAATTTCCTGCATTCCTTTATTTGTGCAACTTAAGTAGTATACCTAATGTTCTTGTCTCCTGAGGGGGGGGGGAGAGAGAGAGAGAGAGAGAGAGAGGGAGGGAGGGAGGGAGGGAGGGAGGGAGGGAGGGAGGGAGGGAGAGAGAGAGAGAGAGAGAGAGAGAGAGAGAGAGAGAGAGAGAGAGAGAGAGAGAGAGATGATAGAGAGATATTCCCATATATTCCAGTGCACCGTTGTTGCTGCTTTGTCATGCTGTTATTTGTAGTCACTCTGTGCGATATATAAAGACAGATATACACCAGAGGTGGGTTCATACCAGTTCGCACCTATTCGGTAGAACCGGTTCGTCATCTCTACCGAACCGGTTAGAAGAGGTTCCACCAGTGGACCTGGAAAGCAGGCCACACCTACAGAAGAGGTTCCAAAAATTTTGAAACCCACCACTGGCAAGGATCTTGTAACTTGACAGCTTTAAGACTTGCATGCTTCAATGCCAGAGTTTCTGAATAGCTACTTGGACCGACCTAAGTACTAATTCATAATTTCATATCCGGTCACATGGGCGGCAAGCCACTCCCATCGGTCACATGGGTGGCAAGCCACTCCCACAAAGGAGGCCACACCCACAGAGTAGGTTCCAACAATTTTTGAAACCCACCACTGATATACACATATACATGCACACACACACATTATGAATTGAAGGATGATTCTCAAAAATCTAATACATACTTCTAAAATGCTTATAGGTAACAAAAGCTGAAGTTTTAGCAATTTGATTCTTTTTTCATGCTTATATTGGAGCAGAAAAACTAGAACTACTGAGCAAGGGGAATTACTGTTATTTGTGTACTCTTGTAAGACCACCTGCTACAGGAAAAATGCGACACATTGCATGCAAACCTGGCCATAGTTTTATCTGCTTTTTTAAAAAGATATTAAGCAACTATTAAGTGATCTTGTTTTGATGTTGGGTTCTTTACCTTGATGCCTTGCTTTGTGTGGTGACTTCTGGCAGGAAGGAGTGATAGAAATTGTAAGAAATAAATTATTCTGAGTAAAGAAAATATAATCTATTAAGTAACCCATAGGTATAAAATGTATACATTTAACAAATGAACTCTTCAGAAATCTGTTGAACTTATAATTGATACTTGAAGAGAAAATTGAAAAGCAACTCTTACGTTTCTTAAAACAGCACCTCGAAGAATTACTCCATTTTATAAAATGTAGATTCGCGCTCAGAGTCCCTTTTTCATAAAAATATACCTTTAGGCTTTTCCCAAAATGTGTTCCCTGACCGGGAATCGAACCCGGGCCGCGGCGGTGAGAGCGCCGAATCCTAACCACTAGACCACCAGGGAAGTTGAGAAATAGGCTTCTTAAAAGACTTATCAGGCAATATTGCCATTTTTTTGACGCTGCTTTTTAATAGTTTCCTCTTTTATAGCAACCTTCCTCTAAATTTCACTATCTTCAAAATCAGTTCTTTTATATACTATAAGTACGTAACAAAATAAATCTCTAATCAAGGCATTGCCAGTTTAATAAACTCCCCAGCTTAACTACTAACACTGTATCTTTCGTTCTGGGAATATCACTTTAACCTACAAATTAATGGAAAGAAACGCGCTTTTTTTCATCGATCCAGAGGATACTTGCTTATTTTTTTCAGAGGCGGCTGCATCCATTCCCGAACGGATCGACTGAGGGATAAAATGATCTGGAAAGACATGGGACGTTTGAGGATGGCGCTTATCTTTGAAGAAAAAGCCAAATTCCAAATAAGTTTCGAAAGTAAATGTTTTTAGAACCCCCATTTCTCAGTATCACACGTTGAAAGTATTTCATTTGTGATTCCCGTTTCATACCTCTCCTATATTTCCTATTCTCATTTCCTTTTTTTTTTTTTTTTTTGGTATTTGCCTCAATATGAGAACGCCAAAGAGGTTGCCAAACAGACTAGCTGAATGTGACCATTAGGAGTCGAGGACCACTTGAAACAGGCTTTTATTTTTAATTAAATGTTAAGTTGTCTTGCTCCTATTTATGATCAATCGTAAATAGTCATCTTTACCTTTTGGCATGAAGTAGAGATTTCCAGTAATTAAGGAAGAAAAACAAACAAACACAATTAATTAAAGCTGCTAAAAGCCCGGTTTATTTGGAAGACATGAATAAAGCCACTCAAATCCTGTTGACCAGAAAACATCTTCCACATCTGTTTTGTCCAGAGCAGTGGTCTCTCTGCTCAGCTGATTCCATTCAACAAAGGGGAGAATTTGCTGGCATCACCATAAATGGTGGTGTCTATGTTGTCTAGGAAGATGATTGAAGATGGGCATCTTAAGACAGTGATGGGTTACAGGTTTCAGTGGATTCCCTAAGGCAGCAAAATATTTTAAAGTCTCTAGGATATTTTTTAAGATCTTTGGTCTTCTCCCTTGGGCTCCCTGCGGGAGAAGGGAGGATGCTTCTCTAAGCACATTCAGTGCTGGTGGACTCGGCCGAGTGCTTGGCCAATTCCTTTGTCATGGCTTCCTTCAAGGCAGCTTGCACATCTGTGCCGCTGATGTTGGACAGCTCGTTCTTCTTGCTCAAATTCTCCACCTCTGTGGCCACATGGTCATAGACATCAGTCAGCAAGGTCTTCATCAGGCTCCTGGCCTTGGCCTCCATCCGCACCTTGGGCATCTGCCGAAGGACCTTGGCGGCAAAGAGCCTTGGGGAGCAGATCCTCTCTGGACCACTGTCCACTGACTTGGGGGCAGAGGACTGCTTGACCCGACGCTTAGGACGAGTCTGGTGCTTCTTCTGTTTCCTAGGCTGCAGTTTCTTCTGCTTCCGCTTAGCTAGTTGGCGCTTCTTTTGGATTTTCTTTCTCCTTGCATCTCTGACTTTCCTTTTGCCTTGCTGTTTGGCAGCCATTGTTCTTTTCTCTTGAAGCCTCTGCCTGAAATGTCACCAGGCTTTTGCCAGACAAAATCACTTATAGACAATAACATGCAAATGAGAGATCTGTATGGAGTGTGCTGATTGGGTAGCCTTACCTTCATCGTATCCATGGAGGCATTGTTACAACGGACAGGATTGTGATCTAATTTTTGTAATCTTCAAGAAATGAAATTTAACTCTGCCACTATTTCCTGGTTCAAGGATTTCCTGACCATATTTAAATTTTTGCAATGAAAATTCATTTTTACTACCTTCACTGTGTATCCTAGTTTCCAGTTCTTCACCCTCAACTCTTGCTCTTATTCCCAAAATCAACTTATCTTTAAACACAAAATACCATAATATTTTGAGTATATGACTGTCTTTACAATTTGTTTACCATTTTCTTAGCTGGCTACAAATGTAGTATGCAGTAGCCTAATATTTGGGGTGAATGGTATTTTACCAAATGTGTCTGCTATATTTCAGTGAGCTGTTCAACAGACAAAGCATCTTCTTAGAAAGAAATTAGAGATAAACTCCACAGAAAACAATTTTTTCACATGGGAAAAGTCCAAGAAAGATACTTGTTCCCCCTTCGTGAAGAAGTGAAAATAAGAGATAGAAGCTGCTATGATTATTCAGACATATTTAAAATAATCATAACAAGCAATAATTCCAAGACAATTTATATGCCGAAGTTTGAATTGCTGTCTTTATTTACTTTAGTGCAAGCCTGAACCACCTCCTATTATTCTTTCCAATTGTTAATTGTTATGAAGATCAAGTTTCCATACTTCAATTCAGCATTTGAAATATGCTAATTTGTAGCTGCGCAATAGCTATAATGAGATTCCAAATAACTACATCAAAGATCTGATCAAGCATTCCATTCTTGATAAAATTCCAAAAGCATCAATTTATATGAAAGTTTAATTACAACCTTCATTATACCATCTACCTACACATTAGCTTTCCGGAGAATTTTGGCAAATATTCTAATTGTTATCATTTTGAAGTGGCCTGTATACCCAATCTGTATATCTAGCAAAGCTTTGTTGATGCTAGGAATGACCAGTGCCTATTGTAGCTAGTATTGCTAATGTATGTTTTTTTTGTATTTCATGACCAAGACATTTCACATACTTTTATTCCATTTTTCAAGCTAATTTTACTGTTTTGATAACTACACCATCAATGTGTGCTATAATTAGGTTTGTCATCACCATCTGCCTGCCCACAATTCTTAGATTCTATTGTTTTAGTTGAATATTTTAATCTCTAGTGAGGACTACAAGATTTTTAAAATGGAAATGGTGTACAAGATTTTAAAGTAGAAATAGTGTAAGAGATACAATATACACATGAGAGTGATTAAAGCTGCTAAAATCCTGATTTATTGGAAAAACGAGATACATAATATACGATGTTCCTTTTCTTATCAGAAACCACTTCGCAAATAATTGAAATCAAGTTGATTGTTCTGATTTTTCTTTATAGTATGGAATATCTCTAGTACAGATCGAGCAGTTCAACATTTGTTTCATCACCAGATGTTTCAGTTGATTATGAATATGCACGATATTGTTTAGCTCATCCCATAAACTCCATTTTCTAAGATACTGTTGGAAGTGAAGCTGGAACTTTAGTAAATGGGAGATCACAGGATTTCTTGGATATAATAAGGCAGCAAAATATTTTAGTGTTTCTTAGGTCTTTCTTGAAATGATCCTCTTCCTTTTCACCCCTATGTTGGGGCCCTCCCAAGGAGGGGAGGAAGGCTATTTCTTCTAAGCACTGCTGATGGGCTCAGCCGTGTGGCTGGCCAGCTCCTTCGTCATGGCTTCCTTCAAAGCGGCCTGCACATCTGTGCAGCTGATGCTGAAGGGCTGAGTTTTCTGGCTCAGGCCCTGAACTTCTGTGGTGACATGATTGTACACATCTGTTAGTAAGGTTTTGACCAAGCCTTTGGTTTTGGCTTCAATGTAAGCCTTGAGCACCTGTCGGACCATCTTGGAAGCAAACAGCTTAGGGGAACTGAATCTCACCACCTTGCTGCTGACTGTGTTAGTAGCATACGCATGTTTGACCCCATGTTCTAGGTGAGAATGGAATTTCTTCTGATTTCGAGTTCTTCGACTTTGCCGGGTGTGCTGATATTTCTTCCGGAGAGGGTTTCTCTTCACGGTTTTGGCCTTTCTTTTCACTTGCTGTTTAGCAGCCATTGTTCTTTTTTTTTTAACTCTCTTATGTTATTGTTTTGGTCCCACTCTCAGCAAGCCCCTGCCTTCAAATGTCACCAGCCCATTGTGAGCAAAGCCATTTATAGGCAACAGTATGCAAATGAAGGAATTAAACTGAAAGTGCTGATTGGACAGCTCAAACCTTTGCTGTAATAAAGAAACCATTATCACTCCAAGTGTGGTTATGATCTGGGCAGTTATGAAGTCTTATGATGTCACAGCTGAGCTGCTCACAGCAATAAATATTATGGTTACAACTCTAAGTAAAATTACCACCAAAATTAAAGGTGTAAGTCAAGAATTCCTTTTTTTAACAATCATGCGCACTCACATACTAAAACCCACATAAATCCAACCAAATATATTTCTCAAATCACCATTAGAAATTAATCAATATTTAAATACATTAATGTTCCCAGAGTTGGCTCCAGAAGATAATTCATGGAACCTCTGTTTTCTGTTTCAGAAATCACTGAAGTCTTTAATACTATTCAAAGTATTGAATAGTATTGAATAATACTATTCATATTTGGTGACTATGGACATTCTCAGTCATCCAGGACATGGTTGTCCCAAAGGTGCTTTTTCAAAAAGCATCTGGACTTACTTTTTCTTAAAGGTGTGAGAGTGCTAATGACCAGATGACCACAAGGAATATGAATCCTTCCATTCTCTACCATTCAGTCAGAACTGAAGAGAAGCTTCCTGAAATTCGCATAGCAAATTTTTGTTGCCATGCAAGACATTTGTTAAGTGAGTTTTGCTCCATTTTACAATCTTTCATGCCACATTTGTTAAGTGAACCACTGTAGCTGTTAAGCTAGCAATATGATTGTTAAGCGAATCTGGTTTCCCCATTGATTTTGCTTGTCAGAAAGTCACAAAAAATGATCAAGTGACCCAGGGATACTGCAGTCATCATAAATATAAATCAGTTGCCACATGTCTGGATTTTGATCATGTGTCCATGAGGATCTGCAATGGTTGCAAGTGTGAAAACAGTCATAAGTCACTTTTTTCCAGTGCCATTGAAACTTTGAACAGTCACTAAAGGAACTATTGTAAGTCGAGGACTATCTGTACTTCATAATTTAGAACAATCAAAAGGAACAATTTTGAGAATGTACAGGTGGTTATTATTGTAATTAGAAATACTAGATCCACCATACATTTTAAAATAAGCTTGGGAAACTGAGTTTGGTAACCCCTCACAGGAGACAAATAAACTGAAGTTATGGAAAGCAGGAGGATTCACTTCAGCTTCAACGTAAGAAATTCAGTGGAAGATTGCACTGGTGATCATGTCATAAAGTTCTACGTTTTCGGTGTAACATTTTTGAGGAAATAAGTCCCGGCGCTTATTTTTTTAAAAACTCTGAATGCTCCTCACAGCTAAGGTTACTGCATTTATTTACAGGAGTAAATAAAAAGGCTTAAACATGAGAAGCTTATTATTTAATCTTATTAGCCAAAATATAATTATGTAACATGACAAACTCTAGATAACATAATAACTAAGTTGTGGATTAATAAGGTCTCTTTCATGACTACATTAGAAAAAAAACCACGTTAAATTAATGAGACATCAGAGGTAGGTACCAGAATGTTATCAAACTTTTTATGGTTTATCTTACTAGCAGTAGCCTATAATCTTATTCTACATCGGAATGTTGCACAGTTTCCTTGCAATTTTTTTTACAGAGGTTCTTACAAGCATTTGAGTACATTTTATAGAAACTCTTTCCTTATATGAATAAAACACACAATAATGTACCAGTCAACTTGTTTGAAATCATGGGCTCCACACCATTTAAAAAAAAAATCCTAGCTTGTCTTTTGACATAATTGGTAGAAACTGGAAGCAGAGCCAAATGTCACTGAGCAGCAATATCATGGAGCATTTAATTATGTTTTAAATATTAAAGTACATATCATGTTTATAATTAAATATGACATTAAATAAATAAATATTATTATATTTAATTATATTAAATCTCTTAATAGGGTTGCTGAGCTTTTTATTTTTGAATAATATCTAAAGGATTTTATTACTAAAACATCTATTTGCATCTATTTCCATCTTACTATGCACACAAACACACACTCACTTCATATTTAATTTTAATATTTGCTTCATTTTAAAATATATGCTTGAGGAAATGTCAATATAAAGTTTTAAATACAAATTTGAGGAACCTTCAAACATTATTGTTATTCACTGGTGTTAAAAAAAACTTTTGATTATTCTAGAAATAAACGAAGTATTGTTTCTAGGAGGAGGAGGAGTGATCAATTTTTGTTTTTGCTTTCTTTGGCTGAAATTGAGGCAGGTACTACAGCAGTTTTTTTAGTAATGTATAATAAACTATGAAAAGAGCTTTTAAAAAATAAAATAAGGTTTTTCGTTAATGAACATTGATTTACGAAGAAAAAGAAATTCCCTGACCGGGAATCGAACCCGGGCCGCGGCGGTGAGAGCGCCGAATCCTAACCACTAGACCACCAGGGAACTTGCAATAAGGGTTTTCTTTAGTCCTGACATAGTCCAAACGGGGCATTCAATATTTTCTGATAAATATAATTATTTTCTGACAAATTACAATGAGGCCCAATGAAATATAGTGTTATAATCATTCGGAGATTTTAAATTTGGGTTTTTTTCCCAGCAAGCAGAAATATAACCTGAGGTTTCTTTTCTATGAAACGCTATGATAAAGCATTCAGGAAGAGCTGGCGATTTTCATTTCTAAAATTCAGAGATCAGAATTTTAAAGGAAAAAGGGAATGGGAAGCGGGATTCCCTTCTGTGTAGCCGGCCTCAAATTCTCTACCCCGCAAAATGCTTCTTCGCTAAAGCAAGGGGAAAGTGAAAGTGAAATAAAAGGTGAACGCGTCCATAAAATGAAAAGATCGGGAAAAAAATGTTTAAAATTCAGTTGTTTTCTAGACATATAGGTTTGATACATTTTTATTGGACATATAGAAAAAAAAGACCAATTGGGGAGGGAAAAAAAAGGGAGTTGTCAGAAGTGGGATTTGAACCCACGCCTCCATTCGGAGACCAGAACACCCAGCACTGGGAAGGAGTGAAGCCTTGAGTCTGGCGCCTTAGACCACTCGGCCATCCTGACACTCGCTTAATAAGCTGCTGAAAAGAGGCCCTTTATACTTCCATTTCGTTCCCCAACACACGAACCGGAATTTGATTTTGCAAAACCATTGTGACACGTATAGATTCCTTCACGTTCTTCGGGGAATTAATGCGCCAGAGTAAATATCTAATTGTTGAACTCCCGGCAGCCACAAGGCATAACTGCATCACAATTGGAAAACTAAACATCCAGTCAAGCCGCTAGATGTTTGGACGATATTTATAGTTCCTGGGGCCAAATAGTTCCAATTTTTTTTATTAAAATTAACTGACTCCTTTTTTTAAAAAATAGTGCTGCCACCTCCTAATTTACTGATATTTATTATGTATAGTTAATCGCAGCCGTAATTTGATAGGCTGTAGGACAAACTCAATGGAAATTCATTTTCAGGGCATGATTATTGTGAATTATTCTGTCCTTAATATTATCCTTTTGATACTGCTGCAAATCAAATTTTTAAGTAGCTGATTAAAATAAAAGCCCAGGGACAAAGAAAAGAGAGAAGAAAACACTAAAAAAATTCATTGAATGTAGTTGCTAAAATCCTGGTTTATTTGGAGATACATACATATTGTACATAATATGATGTTTTTTCTTTTTTGCAAACACCTCACAAACAATTATTTCGAACAGTTATTTAATCATGGCTCATCTTTCTTAGCCTTGAGGTTCTGGCTTAGATGCTGATGAAATTCTCCTCAAAAAAAACAGGCCATTGTCCAAGTCATCACTTTTAACTTCCTTCCTGTTGTTTCCGAGTAACAATTGCGGAGGTGAAAGATGGTGCCTTAGTTTGAAAGGTGGACTACAGGATTTCTTATGCTTAGAAGGGCAGGAAAATATGATAAAGTTTCTTGGATATTTTTTAAGATCTTTGGTCTTCTCCCTTTGGGTCCCTGAGGGAGAAGGGAGGTTGTTTTTCTAAGCACATTCAGTACTGATGGGCTCGGCTGAGTGTTTGGCCATTTCCTTGGTCATGGCTTCCTTCAAGGCAGCTTGAACATCAGTGCCCGTGATATTGGACAGCTCGTTCTTCTGGCTCAAATTCTCCACCTCTGTGGCCACGTGGTCATAGACATCGGTCAACAAGGTCTTCATCAGGCTCCTGGCCTTGATCTCCATCCTGACCTTGGGCATCTGCCGAAAGACCTTGGCGGCAAAGAGCCTTGGGGAGCAGATCCTCTCTGGACCACTGTCCGCTGACTTGGGGGCAGAGGACCGCTTGACCCGACGCTTAGGACGAGTCTGGTGCTTCTTCTGTTTCCTTGGCTGCAGTTTCTTCTGCTTCCGCTTCGCTAGTTGGTGCTTTTTCTGGATTTTCCTTCTCTTTGCATCTCTGGCTTTCTTTTTGCCTTGCTGTTTGGCAGCCATTGTTCTTTTCTCTTGAAGCTTCTGCCGGAAATGTCATCAGATTTTTGAGGCAATGTCACTTATAGGCAGCATCATGCAAATGGGGCTACACGGGGAGACCTGATTGGTTGGCTGTCTTTGCCTTTGTTATAGCTAAGCTGTCATTGTTACATTAAAATGTTTATGATCAACAGCTTGATGGCTATTTCTATACAACCATATAATGCCATGCAGTTTCATCCCCTGCATCATCTATCCTAAAATACGTTCTAAGTCACAGCATACTTTGCTATTCGTTCATGAATAGGTTGATACCCTTATGTTTTCTGACTCTCAAACAGGAATTATTGAACTAGCTCTGACAGAGAAATAACTATAGTATTAATAAGCTTCCTGTTTCCTTCATATTGCCAGGTCCTGCCCCAATCCAAACCAATTCCTGTCATGTTTTTTTAAAACTCACAGTGTATGACTTAACTTGGAAATGTGGTCTGTGGGTACAAGGGCTGAATAGACATGATTATACAATGGTAACACACATGTAAGTGTAATAGAGAATATAAGATATAGTTACAGCTTCAGAACAAGTTCAAGGTCACGCTGGCATGGAATTTGGATTTAAGGTAGGTAGTATCCATTTAATAAATGGATTGTGATCAAGATGGCCTCTGTCTTGGAACTGAGGTATCTTCAACCATTTTCCACCCGTCCTGTGAACCCCCTGAATATAGCTGTTTTTACCTGTAACACGTGTACTATGTTCACATAAAAGCAAGGGCCTATCTTGAGTTTTTTTTGAACCCCCTGCAGACACCCCTGATTCTCAGTGCAGTATACTGAACAATTTATTTGAAAACAAAAAGTGGTGTAGGGTTTCCTGCTTAAGCAGGGGGTTGGACTAGAAGACCTCCAAAGTCCCTTCCAATTCTGTTATTCTATTCTATTTGCAAGCCTAAATTTGTTTGTTTCAAGAAACCACCTAAGATTGTGACCTGATTGTTTCCTAGGAAGGAGAATATTGGTATTTCTGAGGCACACCAATCATTTACATTCATAAACAGTGTAGGAAGTTATCACCCAGCCCTTTCCCAGAAAAATGAAATATCCTAGGAAATATTGAAAAGGCAGAATATTTCTCTGGATGTGAAAAGAAAGAAACATGTTTTAAAAGACAGAATAGCTGCCTGTAGCTTCCTGCCCATCCCCATTTTGTCAATGGGCCATTAAGAAGGCCAAGCTAGTCTACTTTACATAATAAAGGCTTCTCCACTTCAGCTGCAGGGAGATGGTATTAAAAGCATAATATTGGCCCTTTACTCAACTGACCACATGGTATCTGAGAACTCAACCAAACCTGGATTCAAAACACAGCCTAGAGAGTTGTCCCTGCATGGCCCCATGAGAGTCTGACAACCAATCAGAATACATTTCTTACACAGGAACAGGAAACAGAGAGATGGGACTGAACAGGTTATAAAAAGCCTAGCAAGCCCCTCCCTCAGCCCTTCTCTTCTTCTCCACCAACATTGAAGCATGTGATCACCTTTTCTGTTCAGGACTCAAGCCATGTGGTCCTGTCCACCATTAAAACCAACTTTCCAAGAAGCCTCCATGTCTTCACTGTCTTTTTCCCCACTTGGAGCCGAACCCAGAGGACATTTCTTTCAACAACAGCTCAAAGTACCATTGTTACGTAGAAATCCCATTCTTGTTTCTAAATAAACTCAGATATCCAAGTTATGTTGCAAGTATGAAATCTTCCATTTGGGTAATCATCAAAAACTCACTAGGCAGTGACTTTAACTAAACCTCCAAATCTCATAAAAATTTTCAGAAGTGCTACATCTACCTGTTTTGTCCCTGCTCTCTAATGTTCAGTGTGCAAGAAGGGTTGGGTTTTCAAGTCACACTGCAGCCGACATTATTTAAAAGTGGGGGGGGGGGGAACCATATAAGCATGAAATGACCTGGTAAAACCCCATTTTATTATACTCCTAAGAATAAGATGTTTCTTTTCCAAAGATTTTTTTTCCAGTGATGTGGAGTTTTCTGCAGGTCAGAAGGTTGTTGGTTCCTGTACTTTCGTGAGATGTTCCTTAAAAAGGAAGAGAGTCTCAGTATCTTTAGAGTATTGTCAGGACTTTTCATCAGGTGGAAACTAGATTTTGAAGGGGGGGGCGTTGTTTTGAAGGCTGGCTCATCTCCCCTCCTCTTGTTTGTAGATGTCACCAAGGGCCAACCAAAGGAAATAGGAAGGAGCGGTTCTAATAGCGTCGTGGCTCTTTGCGTATAGTTTGGACCAAATCCATGGCCTGCTTTTTGCGCATCACTTTCTTTAATGCATTTTGTAATTCCTTGGAGCCGATGGTACAGCTCTGCTTGACTTTCTTGTTACACTGGGCCTTCTCAGACACATTGTTGTAGAACTTCCTTATGAAGGAGATCATCTTTCCCTTTGCTTTGGTTGAGATGGGTATTTTGTCCCGATGCAGCCGACGCAGGACTTTAGAAATAAACTCATCATAAGGTCGCTTCGGACCTGGCTTTTGAGGCCCACCTAGCTTTCTCACCACCATTGTTCCCTGCTTGCCTTGTTTTCTACGTTGCTTTCTGCACTTTGGCAACAGCTTCCGGTGTGTTCCCTTCCTGCCTCTGGTCTGTTTCTTTTTCCTTGGAACCCGAGTCCTGCGTCTTGGTCTGTGAGCAGCAGCCATTGCCCCAAAGTTTCCAAGTTATTTCAGTTTTTTCCACCGGAGAAAGCCACTGTGGCTTTGAGCGTTGGTTTCATTTAGTGTCTGGAGCTCCAGTGCTCTTCATCCCACTGATAGTCTGCTGGTGTACTAAGAGTTGCAAGTTCTGATGTAGGAAGGATATCCAATCAGGTCCCGGCACCTCATAATGTACTTCCTGAGCTTTCTCTTTGGCAGGGGCCAACAGAAGACATTGTGACACCTTAGATGCTCATTGGCTGTGGGCAGGAACAAGATCAAACTTCAAGCAGGACCATGACAAATGTGAATCACTGTGCATCAATTTCCACAGATCATAAAGAAGTGTTGATGTTTAGCTCTCCCATAAGAATAATTAACCAAATTATGGTACAATGTTCGTGTTTTAAAAGGGCACTTAAGTAGTAAAATACAAATATTAAGTTTCTAGGAGGGTTGTATTTTCTACTTGAACTGAGAATGACTTGCAAGCAGAACATGTTTGATCACTGAACTATCGTCTTACTCTATAACTGTGATGGTGAACCTATGGCGCACGTGCCAGCCATTGCCCCAGGCCAGCTATAGCACACATGCGCACGCACTGCCCAGCTGATTTTTAGGTCTCTGTCGGATATGCGTGGGGGCAGGGTGCATGTGCAGGGACACTCGCATTGCATTTTGGGGCTTGCGCACATGTGCACGCCCCCCCCCCCGTGCCCTGTTTTGGGCCTGGAAGGCCGCCTGCACCAACCTGGAAGCCAAAATGAGGCACAGGGGGCGCATGCGTGGGAAATACATGCGCATATAGGGGGCAGGGGGCATGCGTGGAGGGATGCTCGCATTGCATTTTGGGGTTGCACACGTGCGCTTTGGGCACTCAGCACCAAAAATGTTAGCCATCACTGTCCTACAATCTTCTTTCAACGTTACTGCAAATTTCATTCTACTTCAGAACTGAAATAGAAATCCAAATTGCAGACTAATACTTAAAAATAGAATAAAACATGCTTTATTTTACTGAGAAGCAACATAGTTTAATGCCGGTTTCCCAGATTCTAAGACTTCCTGAGCATATTAAATGGGGGGAAAAAAGTGAAATTACTATATTCCTAAATCCATGCAGCTCAGTAAAGACTAAGTGGAAAGACGTTAATATGAAAATAATATCATCCCTGTGCACTATGCATGTTTTTACTTGAGCTAAACTTTGTGTGAGCCCCCTCCCACCTTTGTTGTTTAGGAGAGCCGAGAAGACCTGCCTTTTCATTCCAGCCTTTGATCTGGGCGAGTGAGACCCTTTATTTCATCATGCTTGCCATTTTTTTTATCTTTACTTTTTTATTTTATTGTACTTTATTTCACTGTAAAATCATTGAGTCATGCAGCATACTTGCTTAATAATTTTTTCTTTGTCACATGGTCAGCCAGATAGTCGGACTGCATTTGGAATTTTTGTCCACCTATTGAGTCCTTCCCAAGGACCTGGGATAGACAAATGTGAATATTTGATTAAAGGTATCGTCACAGGATGTAAGCTGTCCCAAATAAAGCTGCTTTTTGCAATTGGCTGATGGTGAACTTGTCAAAGCTGGTGGTGTCCAAGTGGTGTTCCAGTTGTTTTGGGATTGCAACCAAGGAGTGTATTACTATTGATACTTCCTTTATTTTCTTTTGCCACCGCCGTTCTAATTCTATAGATACAAGTCTTTGTATTTTGTTATCTCCAATGGTTCTTTCTCTTCCATTCTGCTGTGTCCAGGTACTGCCACATCCACTATTCAGACTTTTTTGTCTGTCTTATCAACAATTAGTAGTATTATGACACAGGAATTTTCACACTTCCAAAAATTACAAAGAGCAGCAAAAATCATCTTTCCACATCTTGCTGATCATCCATCTCAATTATGGATCTTGAAAAGGCATTGCTCCATGGCCAGACAGAAAACAAAACTACTCATCTCAATTTATTCAACTAAAAAGAAACACAAGGGAGAAAAAATGGAGAAAGATTTGGATTGCAGGAATCTGGCCATCTAGCACTGAATCCGTTTCAATAGTCCTTGACAATTACTTGGTGACCATTCAAAATTCCTACTTTGGGGCTAGTTAAAACTTGGATTTGAGGTTCCAATGGTCATCCCCCCCCTCCTGTCATGTGACCAAACTTTGGGCACTAAGCAACACGGCTGCATTTACAGCCATTTGCAGCATTCATGACCACATAATTGTGTTTTACAATGGTTTTGTTGACAGTTGGCACTTACTTCTGGTCTTCAGCAAAACTGCACCCACAGCAAATCATTGGTTTGCTTAACAATTACTTGGGGGTGGGGGGAGATTGTAAAATTGGGTCAGATATCCAGGCTTCATTATAATCATAAGTCAAAATTCTTAAAACGAACACCATGGAAAGTAATTAAAATGTTCACATTATATAGGGAAAAAAACCCTGCCCTTCTAAACAGTATTTTCACCACACAGTGAAAAGCATCTAGTCAAGCTGAATGTTTGTACATACCAGCTCTATTGTGTGGCTGAGCATCTCCAGTCTTCTAAGCCTAGATACGAGAATTGTTTTGTTGCTAATAACATTTTGCAGGATGATGACAAGAGAATATTTAAAGGATGCACATAGTCCTGAAGTTACAACCTTTCATTTAGTGACAATTCAAAGTTACAACAGCACTTGTGACTTCTGACTGGTTCTCACACTTACAACCATCACAGCATCCCCATGGTCATGTGATAAAAAATCCAGGCATGTGGCAACCAGCATGTATTCAAGAAGGTTGCAGCATTCTGTGTCATGTGATCACTATTTGTTTCCTAGCCAGCTTCTGACAAGCAAAGTCAATGGGTGAAGCAGGAGTCAATAACTGTATGATTCACTTAAGTGCAGCGAATCACTTAACAACCATGGCAAAAGAGGTGGTACTGTGGTGGCACAGTGGCTAGAATGCAGTATTGCAGGCTAATTCTGCCCACTGCCAGCAATTTGATCCTGACCCTCCCAAGGTCGACTGAGCCTTCCATCCTTCCAAGGTCCATAAAACGAGGACCCAGATTGTTGGGGGCAATAGGCTGACTCTAAACCGTTTAGAGAGGGCTGCAAAGCACTATGAAATGGTATATAAGTCTAAGTGCTAAGTGCTAAAATCAGGCATGACTCACTTAACAACTGCTTTGCTTAGCAATGGAAGTTCTGATGCTGGTTGTGGTTGTAAGTTGAGGACTATGAGGAAATGTTTTCCCCTAGACGGCCACTTTTCATACACGCCACCAGGTATGAAAGGCTGTGAACACTGAACTAACTCTTTGAAATGTGAGGCTTTCATACAATCATTTAAATACTGAAAGCAGAGCTTGGTGGATACGGATGGTTACATTAAAAAAAAAAAAGACCAAAATCTTGATTTCAAAAATGGACTCAGTGACTGTATATTTGAAGACATCAACATTAGCCTGATTTAAAAAAAATTACAGAAATATTATTTGAAGGATCAGTCCTTTTCTTCTTCTTTTTTCCCATCAAGAGACTACCAAGAAAGTCCTAATGATCGTGGCCTTTTCCATCTGAAAGGATATTACAGTTTACACCAAAGGACATGGTCTTTGTCAAGGCAAGTTTCCTATCTCTTTCCTCTTTTCTAAATGGTAGCTGACACGGCGTAGCTGGAGTTCTGAAACAATCCGAACCTAATCTAACAAAATAATAGATTTGGAAGGGATCTTGGAGGTCATCTAGTCCACCCTGCTGCTCAAGTCAGGAGACCCTATACCAGGGTCAGCAACCCGTGGCTCTTTCACCCCTCTGCTGAGGCTCCCTGTCACTCAAAATATGTATCACAACTGCCAATGTTCGACACCCACTGATGCGCAATTTATTAAGCTTTTTGACACCACCACCCCGTAGCCCAACCATGGATAAATCCAAGAAAAGAAAAGTTTCAGAAGAAAACAGAATCTTTAATTCAACTACATATGCTAGTTTTGTGGCCGCTCAGGAAACAGTCAGGCTCCCGGTGTTTTCTTTTCTGTGGGAAACCGATCCAAATGGCTCTCTTGAGTATTTAAGGTTGCGGATCCCTGCCCTATACTTAGGATGCGGAAGTTCTCACTCTGGTCGGGCTAGCGGTTGAAAGCTGCTATCAGACCCGTAGAAAAGTACTTCGGCGACTGAACTTCTCCAAGGGGAATAAATTAATGTATAACTAAACACACCCGCAGCTCCATTTACAGAGGGCCGCCTTTTTTCCCCTCCCTTTTTGCCGCTTCTTCCTATTCGCCCGCCGTTGCAGACCACGCACAGCCCTGACCGAGAGAGCTGATCCAGCCCCTTCCTGTTGCCGTTGCTGTTTGCAAGCCGGGCGGCAACTGTCTCCGCTTCAGCGGTGCACCGGCTTTCCCAGTCTATCCGGGATTTGCAACCTGATCCTTCAAGGAACTGGACGGCTGGACGGACGGACATCCTCGAGGTGGCCCAGAAGCGGAATCCCGGGTCACTCCTCCGTCTCGCTCGGCGGCGAAGGAGCCACGCGCGCCCAGCCAGGCATTTTGAAACTAACCCCGAAGAGAGAGAGAGAGGGAAGCTCGCCTGGCAACTTGGGGACGGCGTAGGGTTTTCCGCGTGTCAATTCATGGAAACGCGTGGAACTAAGTGGAAAGCCAAAGCTGCTCGTGCGCCTCCGGCTTTGCCGTCGTAAGAACCGCCGCCTTTCCCCTCTTTTTATTTTTCTTCCCTCCCGCTACTTCCGCGCGCGCTTCGTGATCCAAGCGACCCGCTTGCGCTGCAAATTCCCCTTGGAAGGCGAGAGGAGAAGACCGGAATGACCGCCGAGATTTGATAAAGAAGAAGGCAGAATTGGTATTCATTCCTTGTGTTAGTAGCTCTTTGGTACAAGTTAAAATCTTGTCTCCCGATTAGGATCGCAGGTTTAGCTGCGTCGATCTCGTTTCCGCGTTAAATAGAACTCTGACGGTAGAAAAATAAAAGAATTATGGATTCAGTAGAACGTGGTCCTTCATAACTAAAAAAACCTCACCTCTCTCTTTATTGAAAATATCTAGTGTAGCTTATCTTAAGACTATTAGATAAAGATTTTGAGGCTTTTCCACTATGCTCTGGAACATCCTTTTCAACCTTGTCTTTTGTTTTAGCTCACTCTTAATTAAAAAAAGAGGCTGCTGAGGATTACCATTAGGCACTTCTTGAAGATCCATCTACCTTGCAAAAAAAGTGGGGTCAGATAAATGTATGGAAGTGATACTGGTGAATTTGAAAAAAATATTCAGTTTTGCTGCCATATCTGCCTAGCACATAACTCCAAAGATTTCCATTTTGCTTGCTCCAAATGAATTTTACATGTGCACCCAAATAGGAACATGTTTTTTTTTATGTGATACTATAAATAGTTCTCTTCCATGATCAAGGGGTGCTCTTAAATCAGAATTATTCCAGTGACAAAATTCCAAAATTGGGATCTACAATATGGAACAGAGATCTTGATGTTTATGTGTGGCCAGGAACATGGGATAACATCTTGTCCTCTTCCTCGGCTTAGGTTGCCCATTGGTCACCTTTTTCTAAGCAGTGGTATCATCTAAGGTCTTCTGATGTTGAAGTCACAGTTGGAATATCTACAACCCCTGAAACAGAAGGCAGAACTGTCCATGCTGGCCAGAGCCCCTGGACTCTTCAACTATGGCTGGAGACAAATCTCTCTTTGTGGGCATGTAATGTACTTATGATCCAGTGGCTATTCTATGCAGATTCCTAGTCTGCCCGTCTGTCCAGTTCAGTGAGATGATGGAGCATGGATGCCAGAGCCGCCAGCGGGCCTCCAAGATTATTTGCAAGCAGAAACGTAAAGAGCTGGATGCCCAACGTAGCAGGAGCCGAATCTGTATCGGAAGCCACCTGGAGCAGTGGTGTCAGCTCAAAGAGAAACTGGGTTTTTCTCTCCATTCCCAGCTGGCTAAATATCTGCTTGACAGGTGAGACTTTGTGGGCAACAACTATTTCTACATCTGTTAGTCTTGTCCAAATATTAAGTAAACATTCAACTTTACACTCTATGAATTTAAGCGAAGGGCTCTGTGACGTGTCTCATGCTACTTTAATGGTTGGTTTTGGGCAAATGTTGCAACCTTTCTATTTTGAAGGAAGAGAATATATCAAGCTGAGATTTCACAGTGTAGAAAACATATTAATGTGTATGCATGCTTCCTCACAGAGAAAGAGTCGCTCTCATCATCAGGCACTCCCATCCTTGTTTTGGGATATTCTAACTCCTTTTCTTGCTGCTGCCAATTACCTCCCAAAGACCTATCAGATCCCACAGATTAGGCCTCCTCCGAATTCCATCCGCCGGCCAATGCCGATTGTTGACCACCCGGAGGAGGGCCTTCTCTGTGGCTGCTCGGGCCCTCTGGAACGACCTCCCTGTGGAGATCCGGACTCTCACCACCCTTCAGGCTTTCTGCAAAGCCGTCAAAACCTGGCTGTTCCAACAGGCTTGGGGCTGATGAGTTCCCTTCCCCACTCGAATTGTATGGCTGTTGACTGCTTTTAAATTGTTTTCGTATTTTGTTTGTTTGTTTGTTTTTGTCTGTATTATTCCCTTCCCCTTCGGTTTGTTAGCCGCCCTGAGTCCCTCCGGGAATAGGGCGGCATACAAGTTTAATAAACTTTGAACCTTGAACCTTTCTTCCTCCTCTTATTTTGTTCCAATATTTAATTGGCTAGGAGAACCTTAAAAGAGAAGCTGGCAGAAACAGTAGAAAATGTTTGGTGTTTCTCAAACTTGGCAGCTGTCAGATAAGTGGACTTCAGCTCCCAGAATTCCACAGGTAGTATAGTTATCATATTTTTCGGAGTATAAGACGCACTTTTTTCCTTCAAAAAAGAGGGTGAAAATCTGGGTGCGTCTTATACACTGAATACAGCATTTTGGCCCCCTGAAACCCCGCCCCCTTTACAAAAATGGTCGTGCATGGTCTTTAGAAGGCTTCCAGAGTGATCCTGGGGGCTGGAGAGGGCAAAAATATTTTTACCCAGCCCACAGGAGCACTCTAGAAGCCTCCTAAAGGCTATGCATGCCCCTTTTTTGACAAAAAATGGGCCTGTTTTCACGAAAAATAGGACATTTTTGGGAGGTCTGCAGAGTGCAAAAACTTTTTTTAAAAATTTGCCTCTTCAAAATCTTGGCGCGCCTTATACTTCAGTGCATCTTATACTCCGAAAAATACGGTACTCCTCAGAATTCTGTCAATTGAAGTCCATATCCATGAAAGTTCCACATTTGGGAAGGTTGCAGTAATGCTGATTTTTATTATTAAAATTATCTTGTGTGCTGGAGGCAGTTTAAAGATTATTATTGCTCATGTGTGAGCACAGCTTAGTCTTGTCTACTCACACTTCCTCTTATCTTTCTTTTGTAGGTACAGTTCACATGCTTCAGTATTGAAAACAGGTAAATGCCCTTACAGGTTTATCTCTAGTCTAGAGCAGGCTTATTCCAGTAGTCTTTGACTTACAACTGCAGTTGAGCTCAAACTTTCTGTTGTTAAGTAAGACAGTTGTTAAGTTGTGCTCCATTTCATGACCTTTCTTGCCACAGTTGTTAAGTGAATCACTGCAGTTGTTAAGTGAATAACACAGTTGTTGAGTGAAAATGGCTTCTCCATTGACTTTGCATGCCAGAAGGTCACAAAAGGGGATCACATGACCCTAGGGACAGTGTGACTGTCATAAATGTGAGTCAGTTGCCAAGCGTCTGAATTTTGATCACGTGACCATGGAGATGTTTGCAACAGTTCTAAGTGAAAAAATGGTCATAAGTCACTTTTTTCAATGCCGTTGTAACTTCAAACAGTCACTGAATGTTATAAATCAAGGATTATCTGTAATTATATAGTTCCTTGAACCGAAATTCTGTTTCAGCTTGAATGAGCCATGGTGGCGCAGTGGGTAGAGTGCAGTACTGCAGGCTACTTCTGCTGCTGCCAGCTGCCTGCAATTTGGTAGTTCTAATCTCACCAGGCTCAAGGTTGACAGCCTTCCATCCTTCTGAGATCAGTAAAATGAGGACCCAGATTGTTGGGGGCAAGAGGCTGACTCTGTAAACCGCTTAGAGAGGGCTGCAAAGCACTGTGAAGCAATATATGTCTTAAGTGCTATTGCTATTCTCCTTTTGAGATCAAAAACAGGATTGAGAATTTAAGAGTGAGGAATTTCACACTGAAGTTTTGCTTCCCCGTTAAAGCTGGGTCTCTCTTTTTTTTCCTCCTCCTTTCCTCAGGATCAGACAGCTCAGTTGCTGATCCCATCGCTTTTCCTTCGGAGGCATTGCAACGTCTGGTTGTCCTTTCTCACAATCACAGCCAGGAATGTGGCTTCATCCCTAATGTGAAGACTGCTTTGCTGGAGCAGGAGAAAGTCTGCAGCCAGCTGGAATGGGAGTGTCCGGCTGGTCATACCTTCACCTGGAGTCCCCCTGCCTCAAAGATTAGCCCACCACCCTTTGGCCAAACAGCTTCTGATGGCAGACAGGAGCAAGAGGAGGAAACAATCACTTCCAAGCGTAGCCCCCCACCCTCCCCGGTCACCAGATGCCGGCGCTCCCTTCGCAAGGCAGCAGCAGCCCATGCCATTTCGTTAGCACTTGCTTCCAACTCGCCCTGTCCTGTGGATGAGCCAGAACCATCTTTCCAAGAGGAGGAGGAATGTGGAACAGACAGAGAGAGGACCACGTGTATGTCTCCTCCCAGTGGCACAGGTCTGGTCAAGGAGACAGAATTACTGTGCAATACAAATTCAGATGAAACAGGTGAGGAGAGTGGATGGAGGAGCCACTGATGGAATTGGGAGGCTGGAAAGCTAGGCTTGTGTTGGGCAAAGATGACAGATTGGTAGCATATGCAGAGCATGCAGGAAGGTGGCGCGACTACAGGGCAGAGGTGTGCCAGGGTTGGGTTTTTCTTGTGGGACAGCTGGGTTGTGGCTAAAAGTTTATAAAGTTTTGAACTTGTAAATAACACTTTTACTGTGTGTCCAGTATTCTATATAAATATAAATGGCTGTGTGTGTGTGTGTGTCTGTGTGTGTGTGTCTGTGTTTTCCAGCATAACTCTGGAACACCTTGGGCAATTTCAACCAAACTTGGTACACAGATGACTTACTCTTTGGAAACAAATACTGTGGGGGTAAGACGGGGTTTGTGTGTGTGTGTGTGTGTGTGTGTGAAGATATAGCCTGTTCTGCCTTAAAATGGCTTCTACCGTACAGCGCAGTAGAGTTGCGATGGTAACCGTACTCCACAAGGGGGCTCCCTCTGGTAAGGGGGAAAATCTAACATTTGAAATTATGTTTGGTCTGGACATTTTCAACAAAATCAGGGCTTTTCCTGTCTAATTAGGATGGATAAATACCCGGGTTATCAGATAGACCTAAATAATCTTAGTCCAAAATTACTAAGAAAGAGATAACCCAGCAAGGAAGCAATATCTATCTTCCTCCCCCCACTAAAATTAAAACACTAGTTTTTACAACAATGAGGGCGAGAAATGTACATTTTGAAAAAGAAAGGCAGCCTGACGTTGGAAGTAGGAGAGACTGAGATCAGAAGACCATGTCACTGCTCTTGAATAAAGAACCAAACAAATGAACATATAGGGAGCACTAGCCTTCACTCACCAAACATATGTTCTGGGGGAACCAGAAAGAAAGGAAGTCCTTTGTAGTTTTCAAAAATATTTCTGTGTGATCCCCTAAAGGAGATTCTTGCTCACCAGTGCTAACCAGGCAAGAGACTATTAAAAGCAAACCAAGTAGATGTCTGTATTTTTTTTAAAAGAAATATGGTCTAGGACAGGGGTGTCAGACTCCATTGAGGGCTGCATCAGGGTTGTGTTTGACCTTGGGGGGGGCATGGATAGGGTGGGCAGCTTGACATCACAACTCTCAGGTGCGTCTGTGGTGGCCCAAGTGCTCTGCCAGTGAAAACGGTCTCCAGAGCTCTGTTTTCAGCTGCCACAGCCTCTTGCAACCTTCTGCCAGTGAAAACAGAACTTGGGAGGGCTACGTGGGGCCAGTCCCTCTGGGTTTCCAGGGTGGCCCTGTGGGCCAGATCTAAGTAACCCGCGGGCCGGATCCAGCCCCCGGGCCTTGAGTTTGACACCCCTGGTCTAAGGAAATAGTTTTGGAAGGGATTGTATGTCCAGTTTTGAGCTTCAGCATTCAAGCTCCTTTTAAATGACTACCTTAAAAAGAGCGCAGTTTTGCTGATTCTCTTCTCTCCGTCTGACTGACACTGCTGTGTTTGCTCTTGTAGAAGCTGCACCAGATGAAATTCCAGGTAGCACTGAAGCTCCGGGACCTGAAAGGTACATTTCTTTTCTTAGGCCATCATAGCAAGGTCAAAATGGAACTTACTTGCCATGCTATGTGTTGAGGGCAAATGGCTTTCAGATTTACAAGATTGATGGTGTCTTTTGTAAAAATGACATTTGCCCAAGAGACGTGGTGCTAAAGACATCTTGGAAAGACATTGGGGAAGAATAACGATCCCAGGGATTTGTTGTGAGCCTCATAGTGAACATCCACAACCATTCTATACAAAAATCTGTTCCTGGTTTTCCTTTGTGTGTGTGGTTATTTTTGTGGGGTAGAATAAATTCCTGAAATTTTTAAACTTATGTTCTTAAAGCATTGGGGCTTGGCCATTTTTAATGATTGATTGACTGATTAGTTGATGTCAACTTTTAGCAATCTGTTCTGACCCCCCTCCGTCCGGTTATTAACGCCGACACAGGCTTACTGTTAGCCACACTTTATTCACAGCAATTACAATCCTGTTGGCTGAAAGCCCACACACGACTCACAGGCAAGACCTTGGCAGCAACCCAGACTCCCACAGACAAGAGATACAATACAAACAAGAGCTTCTCCCTTGTTATGAATGGTTGTGTCCTGCAAAAGGACTCCTCCCAAAGTCTCTTCTTATATACTCTCTTGGGAGGAGCCAAGCCACAACCACCTGGGCTTGATTATCTCTTATGAGTCTGTCTCTGTAATTGCTGCCTCCGTTTCCCCGCCCTTCGTTGCCTGGCATCAGGGGCAAACTCCCTTTGATCTTCCCCACTGCTCCATTGCCTGGACAAACTCCCTTTGATCTTCCCCATTGCTCCATGCCTCAGGCGCCTCCTGGTGGCCAACCAGCGTCTCTGGTCCCTGTTTTGAGTCTGAACCCTGCCCAGGATCCTCCACATCTTCCATAGCTGACTCATAGGATTCCTCGCTATCGGAGTCCATCAGCATCACCAACAGCTCCTGCCGGGCCACAACACAATCATATACATAGACCTTTCCAGAATGGTCTGTCCTCAGCCCGACCCCTCAGAAAGTCCACTCATTACTACAGTAATCAATATACAAATATGCCCAGCCTCAATCTGGACATCTTTTTAAAGTCTTCCATTTTGTTTTGTCTATTTCCATCTTCTATTTCAACAGATGTCCTTGCAATATGGCTTCATGCTTCTTCTAGCTTCAATATAAAAGTCATTCTTTCAGTTTTTTAATGCGTACATCATTTATTTTTTTTTGGACATCTCAGCAATTTTTACCGTTTGTTCTGATGTTGAGTGTTATTACTTCCCCTCCCCCCCCCGAAAATAAGGCCTCCTCGGATAATAAGCCCAATCGGGCTTTTGAGCGCATGCGCTAAAATAAACTCTGCCCTCAAAATAAGCCCTCCCCGAAAATATTGCAACACAGCAGCAGCCATAAGGTGACCACACTCGCCGCCTCCGGCACCTCAAAAACAATAAGATTTTCCCGAAACTAAGGCCAAGCGCTTATTTCAGGGGTCAAAAGAAAATAAGACCCTGTCTTATTTCCAGGGAAACATGGTATTTGGTCACTGACTGCACTGCTATATCCTTCCTGCCTCTGAAGGCTATGCCAATCCTTCTTTGTTTCCATGCCCTGAAAAACAGGCCGTGTAATCTTCTGACTGAAAGTGTCCAATTCTGGTTCATTTCAAAGTGCTGGCATTAATGTGTCTGTAATCAATTTGTCTCATCATTCGTTTTGTTGAGCTTTCCCATTCTCATAGTTCTTATGTTCTACATTCTCACCATAACCCTCTTTGCCACTTCAGGTTTTCCTTTTTTTGTATGGCAACATCCACAACTAAGTCCTGAAGTCTTTAATCTAGCCACATCTTAAACACCATGAGTAATTCTCATAATATATTGAGTGTCATCTGACATGAGAGACCCATCATCACTCATTTTATCTTGCTGTTTATGGGATTTCCTTTGTAGATAATCATTGGCTTATCCCATGCAGTATTAAGTTATGCCATTGTCACTAAAATGATAATCTGCCTGCAGCATTTTATCATATTATAACTCCCTATATTGCTGTTCTGCTTTCTTTAGCTGGGAGCTTGGATGACCTTCGTGTCTTGAGCAATCGTGCTGAGAATTTATTCTCTTGGCATATTGTCTCAGTGTTCTTTGCTCATCCTTCCCAAGAACACACACAGACCCAGTAACATTTGCCACAGTGAGATTGCATAGCAGGATTTAAATTCTACCAGATTTTTCCATCCCCCCATTTATCACCAATAGCGGAAAGTAGGTCTGCAACTAACCTAATAATTATTCTAATTGCCTCAAAAGCTAGTGCAAGAAATAAAAACTAATCCTCTAGGTACTGCTCTTCACAACATGACCAGCTGCACAGCAGGATCCCAGGTTTATTAGCTCAGTCTTTCCCAACTTTGTGTTCTCTAGGTATTCCAGAAAATTCAGCAGTGACTACCTATTGGTAGGGGAATTCTGGGAGTTGAAGTCCATATCTCTGGAGGATGACCACTAGGGGATAGCTGCTTCAGATCTCTAATAAAAATAACCTGAGGCTTGACTTGACTTACAGCCTACCATTCTTGGCCAATAACCACATCAGCTGAAAAGGAGGAAAGTACCAAACTAAACAAGCCAAGGTTCATCCAGAATGAAGGATCTTTGCGGACTGAACCTTGGCCTTTCATTTTTTGTATTTTCTTCAGGATTTTAACTCTACCGGGGGAGACACCAGAATCAGTGTCTGGTCCACCAGAGGAGGAGGAAGCAGAAGATTTCACAGAGGAAGATCACATGGTATACATAGACGACCTGCGAGATGAAAATTATCAGCCTTCCTTGGATAGGTAATGAAATTAGAAGATTTTAAATGCAGCAGAGTCCACTTCAGTGTGGATAATGAGAGATCCACAAGGAACTACCTCCTTTAATCATTTGGGTACCACTCATACCAGGTAACCTATGGAATAAAAGAGTTCTTCCCACTCTTAGCAACTTAATGGTATATGGACTTCAACTCCTGGAATTGTAGGAGTTGAAGTCCACATATCATCTTAAAGTTGTCAAGGTTGAGAAACGTTGGGACAGGACATCTCAAATGAACACCCAGGCTAAGTGATTTTAAAAATACAGACCAGTTAAAATTAAATAAATCAATAGCAAGGCAGGAAGTGATTTAGCACTGCCTACCTTCGGGATATTTTGCAAATTTCCCATTCAGTTTATAGTCCTGGGATTTCTTGATAGACTTCCATCCAAGTATAACCAGGTCTTTCAACAACAGTCAAGATCAAGTAGGTGCTGTCATCCTGTGGGAAATCCTTTGACTCTTATCTGGGATATAACAGGGTTACGATAAGACACTGCAATATAAATGTCATTGGACTCAAATGGTTATTTACAATGTCCCAGATCTATGTCTTTTTAGTTATTGGTTACAAAAGATGGCCTATAACCACTACTTTATCCTTTTACTTTATGATGCAACACTATTTTTCAAACTAAGGACTTTATGGCCTTTTAGAGCTTAACCATTACACCAAACTGACTCTTAAAAATATAATTACACTGGTCAACAAAAATTGATTACCTTTCACATAGTTAATAGTGTTCTATCATTATTATCTTAAGAATTATAGTGTGTCAGGGAACAGTCTAATCAATGCATTTAGAGCCATGTTCTACCCTGGGGTTTCAGGTTTTGCACCTCTGTCTTAAAGAATAGGGTACCATTAAAATAGAAATGCAGACTAGAAATACTAGTCTGCAGTATGAAGTATTTGACCTATTCAAGTCCTAGACAGGTTTATTCGCTTCCTTCATTTTTCTGCCCGCTTTCCAGGGAGTTCCTTTCCCCATATTTGTCAGCCCGAAGCCCCTGTGTAGAAATGTTTGTTTTTATTATTGACTGATTTGAGTCATTGATTGATTCTATGTTTTTTATTGCCATTTTAGCCCAGTTTTCATGAAAAGCAATCCCAATCTCTCTTTCTAGCTGCAAGAAGCAGGCACAGCCAGGAGATGAAGATGTGTCCCAAATTGGTCCTAAGAGAATCAGGTAAGTTCAGGTCCGTGGTTGCTCATGATCTCCTCAGCCAAAGTGGGCCAAAAGTAGAAAGGGAAGATTATAGTAAGTTTAGGTAAGTTGATTAAAGCTGCAAGGCTGGCAAAGATTATTGACTTGTCTGTCTATTTATTGTCTGTCTGTCTTGTCTATCCATCCATCCTACTTACAAATTGCAGTTTATATGCTGTTTAGTCCAACAAGCTCAAAGCAGTTTACAACAAAAAATAATGTGTCATTAAATAAAAACCATCATTAGCAATAACACTTAGACTTATTGGCCGCTTTACAGCCCACTCTAAGTGGTTTACAAAATCAGCATATTGCCCCCAACAATCTGGGTCCTCATTTTACTAACCTCGGAAAGATGGAAAGCTGAGTCAACCTTGAACTGGTCAGGATCAAACTGAAGGCAGTTGGCAGAGTTAACTTGCAATACTGCATCCCAACCATTGTGCCACCATGGCTCTTGCTCATTAGAATAAGATGGAGCAGCTGCACTCAAAGGAACAACGACAACATCCAAAGAAGGAGAAGAGCAGCTAGGAAGGCCCACAGTAACTTTTCAAGATTAGGAAAACCAGAAACTATTTAAAAAATTCATATCCATGAAACCTTTACCTAATAATACAAAAGTTATCAAAAACCTAATGGATTATTGTAATTGCCTTCTCTTTGGAATCATGGAGACTTCAATAGTTACAGACTGAAAACATCTAGTGAAATATTTTGGGAAGAGCTGCTTCCCCCAAAACTGTTAATTAATCAATTTTGCTATCAAATTAATTTGATTAAAATCATACTGGTTGTAGTTTAAGTAAAATGATATATTTAACTGTCTGTCCACATTATTTTTGACCCATCAAGTTCTCTAAACAATCCAGGGTTGTTTACTTTGGGGTGGGGGAGAGATGTCTATAAAATACTTCTGTATGTTGAGCAAAGTACACAAAGATTATGTTCTGCAATTCTGTTGCGTATCTCCACCCTGGAGATTTGACATGTTTTCTCTTCCTTTTGGCTTCCCTGTCTCTTCTATCTTTGCCTTTCTTCACAGGAAGGCAGCCAAGCGAGAGATTCTCCTTTGTGACTATGACGGTTGTGGGAAAATTTTCTCCAATCGCCAATACTTGAATGTAAGTGATGGAGGAACAGCAGTGGTCACCAGTCTCTTGGGCTGGATACAGGTGACTGACAGAACTTCCATGTCTCATTTAAATTTTCCAAAGTGTCAGTATTTTGGAGGCAAGCAGCAAGATGACACTTTCTATAATACACTGTTTGTTGGCTTCTGGCTGGACTAGGAGTACTGAAGTTAATAGAAGACTACAAATCAGGGGTGAAATCCAGCAGGTTCTTACAGGTTCTGGAGAATCGATAGCGGAAATTTCGAGTAGTTCGGAGAACCGGTGAATGTCACCTCTGGCTGGCCCCAGAGTGGGGTGGAAATGGAGATTTTGCAGTATCTTTCCCCTGGAACGGAGTGGGAATGGAGATTTTGCAATATCCCTCCCTTGTCATTTCCACTGCAACCAAGCCACACCATGCCCACCTAGCCATGCCCATAGAGCGGGTGGTAAAAAAAATTAAATTTCACCACTGCTACAAATCTTAGAATTTATAGCAGGAAAAATTCCCCCTTTATTTTAGAAGCATCATCCAGAGAGATAGAAGGAATGCATGGCCCAGCTATTACAGAATCTCATCATTGCGTATGCGATATGCTACTAAAAAAATAATCTTCCTTTGGCTTATCTATGCCAGTGGTTCTCAACCTGTGGTCCCCAGACCCTTGGGGGCCTGTAGTGTCATTAGAGGGGGTCCATGAAGACTTGAAGAAAGATTGTGATTTAAATCTTAAGTCTTGGGGGGGGGGCATGGCCACAAAAGGTATTTAAAGGGAGTCCATAATGAAGAAAAGTTTGAGAACTACTGATCTAAGCTAAGGCGTGGTACAGATTTCAGAGCCTTATATTCCCTCTGGGCTATTTTTTTTCCCATCTTCCAGCACCACAAGAAATACCAGCATGTTCACCAAAAGACCTTTACCTGCTCTGATCCAAGCTGTGGCAAATCCTTCAACTTCAAGAAACATCTCAAGGAACATGAGAAACTGCACAGCGGTGAGCAATCTAACTATGTGTCTTTCATCCGACTGGTGCCTGCTAAAAGTTTTGAACTGCAGCTTTCATTGTCCTTGCAGTCTGCCTAAATCAAAATGTCTTGGACCAGTCCCGATTGTAGTATTGGGGAGAAAAGAATTATAAGTTGCCCGTATCTATTATGAAGGATGTGCCTTTAGGATCAGGCTGGCCGGTGACTTATTGTGCCCTTTACTTGCAGATAAAAAGGACTACATATGTGAGTTCTGCGCCCGCTTCTTCCGAACAAGCAGTAATTTAATTATCCACAGGCGGATCCACACCGGAGAAAAACCCCTACAGTGAGTATGCACCACAATGCTTTCCCCTATTGCAGAAATGACTTGAGCACGATCAGGATCACTCCCATCAAATCCAGCCTCCTCCTCACAGTCATCAACTGAGAAGCCTTCTCAGTAAATCATAAAGCAGATGGTTTTCTCAATCACACTTTCTAGGCTGCAGACATGAATACAGGTAGTCCTTGACTTATTATCATCCCAACATTTTTATTTTTATTTTTTTATTTATTTTAATTTGTCAAGGAAACAAGTAGGAAAAACACATAAAAAAATGGCACAAATTAATGGATAAAAATAAGCAAAACATAGCCATAAACACGTAAAGTGAGTACATATAAATGGGGACAGTAGGACAGGGACGGTAGGCACGCTGGTGTGCTTATGCACACTCCCTTAGGGACCTCTTAAGAAAGGCGTAAGGTCCACAGTAGACAGATTAAGGTAAAAGGTATGGGGATTAGAGGAACTAACAACAGGATCAGATAGAGTGTTCCACACATTTATTATTCTATTGCTGAAATCGTTTTTCCTGCAATTATGCTTAGAACGGATTACATTTAGTTTGTATCTATTGATAGCCCTTGTGTTATTGCAGTTGAAGTAAAAGTAGTCATTAACCAGTAGGAAGTTATGGCAGATTATCTTGTGCACTAAGATCAGGTCAGAATGTAGACCGTGGTAGTTCAAGATTATCCAGGCCTAAAATTTCAAGCCTGGTGGTATACGGAATTGTATTACGAGCAGAGGAGTTGAGTACTCTTCTTGTAAAATACCTCTGGACCCTCTCTAATGTTTTAATGTCTGAAATGCAGTGTGGGTTCCAGGCAGGTGAACAGTATTGTGAACATACATACATACATACATACATACATACATACATACATATTTATTTATAATGGCTCCATTAACTTAACAGGTTTTTTTTTTAAAAAAAGACAAGCAACTAGCTTCCACATAGGGAGCAGAGATATTTGAATTGGTGGCTGCTCCTGAGGTTATCCACATGGTGTTGATTTTCTACTCTGCTTCATCAAGTTAGTCAGCCAGCCAGAGCCAGCAAAAGGATTGCCCGACCCTGTTGTACAAAGACAACTTTTCTCTGTTGTCAGGAGGGTGATGGGGAGAGCCAAGGCTTGATTTATCACCTACTAGCTGATAACCCGGCTTAGCCTGGGTATATATTTATCCCAATCCTGTATTAGAATAAGCCCCCTTGTGGAGGACTGCGAAGCTGTTACCCTGGCAACTCCACTGTGCTGTACAATAGAAGCCATTTTAAGGCACAACAGGCTGTATCTTAACAGAATTTGAATCCAAAATGCACACTATCACTGTCAAAAATACTGTGACTTCACACTATATATAATTCAGTCCTTTTCATTTCAGCAGCCCCAGTGTTCTGGAGTTATGCTGGAATATACACACATAGCCATTTAGATAGATAGATAGATAGATAGATAGATAGATAGATAGATAGATAGATAGATAGATAGATAGATAGATAGATAGATAGATAGATAGATAGATTTCTGGCAGACCCCTTTCTTCTTTGGTGAATTCCCCCCCCCTTCCTTTTCACCCAGGTGTGAGATCTGTGGTTTCACCTGCCGGCAAAAAGCGTCCTTGAACTGGCACATGAAAAAGCATGATGCCGACTCCTTCTACCAGTTCTCCTGCGATGTTTGTGGCAAGAAGTTTGAGAAGAAGGACAATGTCACTGCACACAAGAGTAAGAGCCATCCTGAGGGGGCCACTGGGCCTCCCCCACCAGCACAGGACCCTCCCCCTCTGAGCTCTCCACTCTCAGCAGAGCCAATGGCAAACCCGGTTCAGGATCAGCCGTGTGACATGGGGGGAAAGGTGGAGCCTCCTGCCCTTGCAATTACCGTCCTCATCGAATAGCGGACCGAGCAGAAGGAGAAAAAGCAATAGTAGAGAGAATTCCTGACCTTTCCTGCAGGCCAGTTGCATTACGTCAGCCGGTTGCAAAATCAGCAAAGACACATGGGCCCTAGCCCCTTAAAACAAGGTCCCACCAATCACAATCTTTCGCTCAGCTCTTCTGGGCTCGGCTCTGGAATAAAAGGACAATCTTGGCATTCTGCCTTGCCTGGCTCCAGAATGTCTAGTGGTGGGGCATGCCTTGACAGTCAGTTTGATGTGTTTTCCTTCCATCTGTGGGTAAAAAAGTACACTGGTTTACTTGGCTCTGTTTACACAGCTGATCTCTCTCGTCCCACGAATGAGACCAGTGAGTGGTGCTGTCCTAACGGTTTATTGCAGGGCAAGTTAAGTTGAAGAATCGGGATTTCTCAGCCAGTGGAAAAAACATTGGCCGCATTAATTATGCCTTTGAATATGGGATGGTGCTAGAGCTGGGGGGGCAGGAGGCAAGTTTGAACAAATGGGTATATCAGTGAGTTTAGCCTTCTATCCGCACCTTTCAGTGTAAGTACTGCTCTACAGGTCTTGGGAAAATCTGCTTGTGAGACTGTAGCAGAGCCATCTCCATGTCTGGATATTTGTTTTACATAGTTTGACAGGTAAGCTGCTCCCCAGAGTCCTCTGATCAGTAGATTTGACCCTCGGTATGGTGATGTACCTATCAGAACTCTGTAAAAATAAATATCCTGGCCAGGAGGTCACTGCAACATCTCTCAGGATAGAGGCATGGGGGCATTTGCTTCTCCACAGATCTGATCAGCAGTTTGGTCCTGTCATCATGTCAGCCCAACAGCACAAAATGAAATGGCCATGGAAGGACGTTGGCAGGTCTATAGCAACCAAAATCAGTCAATAAGGACACAAAATGGGACATTACAACAAGGTTCAGGGGTGTCTATGGGGATTCTCAGTCATCCAGGTCATGGTTGTCTCAAAGGTGCTTTTTCAAGAGGCAACTGGACTTTCTGGAAACCATAACCAAGGTGGCGCAGTGGTTAAATGCAGCACTGCAGGCTACTGCTAGATCAGCAGGTCAGCGGTTCAAATCTCACCGGCTCAGGGTTGACTCAGCCTTCCATCCTTCCGAGGTGGGTAAAATGAGGACCCAGATTGTTGGGGGCAATATGCTGACTCTCTGTAAACCGCTTAGAGAGGCCTGAAAGGCCTATGAAGCGGTATATAAGTCTACTGCTATTGCTATTGCTATTGCTATTGCAGTCCTGACTTTACACAGCCTGGTCAGGCAGTGATTGTGGAATATATGGAGGGATCTGCTATAGCTTCTGGGAACAATCTTTTGCAGCCTGCATAAACAATGCAATTTTTATATGCGGGGCAATGGAGGTACTGTATGCATATTTTATGCCATTATGTTTTGCTAACCATGATGATCGACTTTGCCAGGTGCAAAATATTGTGTCAAGTATTTAAGTCTTAGCCCTGGCTACTTGAAATAGAATGTATGAACTTCTGACAGCCACGTGGCATCATTCATGAACATTGAAGCCTATGGCTGCATTTAAAGAAAGGTTACAAGGGATTTTTTAATATACTTTTAAAGTGGAAACTGGGTTTCTTGGAAGGCCATATTCCACGGACAATTTCATACGCTACTATTTTTCTATTTGTATGTCACTATTAAATGTACATTGTATTGATTAACTTTCCACTCTTGTCTAGCCGGCCCAGATTTTAAATTGCAATAACAGCCATTAGTAGGAATAGTTTTTGCTGTTGTGCTCCACAGAGCCAGAACAATGTTTCATATTTGCCAAGCAGGGCTGCACTTCCCTGCTTCTGGAAACAGGGTGTTGCCAGGCAGAAAAAAATTAAGTCAATCCAGGAATCAGAAAAATACCGTATTTTTTGGAGTATAAGACGCATCTTTTCCCCTCAAAAAGGGTGAAAATCTGGGTGCATCTTATACACTGAATATAGCATTTTTGGCTCCTGACCTCCCCCCCCCTTTGAAAAATGGCCATGCATAGCCTGTAGGAGGCTTCCAGAGTAATGCTGGGCAGGGCCAAAAATAAGCAAAAAATTGGCCATTTTTTGTTCATTTTTGTCCCCCAGCCCCCGGGAGCACTCTATAAGCCTCCTAAAGGCTATGCATGTCTTTTTTTTTTTTTTTTGACAAAAACAGGACCCATTTTCGTGAAAAAAATGAGTCATTTTGGTGAGGTCTGCAGAGTGCAAAAATTTTTTTTTAATTTGCCTCTTCAAAATGTTGGTGCGTCTTATACTCCAAAAAATACGGTAGTGTACAAGTCAAAACTGGAGGGAAGGAAGCTGCAATTTCAAGATGAAATCTAGCATTTATGCCAACCTTGATTCTTCCTTCCCGATAAACTCTGCTTTTGACCCGTTTAGTCATCATCGGCCTCAATTCCTATCTGCTTTGGATGTTCCTACCCCGACATTTAGGGTGACGTCGACTTCCAGCCCATGGAGTTTTGCCACCAAAAGACGAATAAGAATTGTATTGAGTGGTGATAATTAAAAGGCAGCTTTCTTCTTACTCTCAGGATTATATAAACACTGAAAAACAAAATATTTTGTGATGAGGACTTTTAAGTTTATCCCCTGAAGAACACGGGATCTAGATTTCTCCTTTTTCAGGAGGCGCAGAAGATATGTACTTGGGAAAATTCATATGTTTTAATATATTACTCCTTTGATTCATTTCTAGGACGTTGAGAGAAATAAATGTATTAAAAGGCTATTGTTGGAGGGCTCTATTCCTCAGGTAATGGTGCTGTCTCTGCAGCATAAGCATCTCCCGTCATGAAATGAATGCTTCCATTGCTGCTCTGTATGAGGTTCTGTTATGAGGATGCCACCTCTGGACTCATTTGGAGTATAGGAGTGAGTGATTCCTCACAGTCTCATTTTTCTTAAAATAAAATAAAATGTGAAAAACCTCAGCTTTCATAAGTTTGCGAAATACGCTCCAGTGTATCTTATAAGTGTTTCAATTTCATAAGGTTTTGGAGAGTTATGCCCAGTTTTATGTCAAGCCATGCCAAACGCATCCATGCTGGAGTCCTAGAAATGCATAGATCTAAATCCAAGGAATTTTCTTGCCAAGCAGCTATAGCGAGACTTCACACCCAAGAGTTCTCAGTCCATATAGCTATGTTCCAGAGGTGGCATTCAGCAGGTTCTGACCAGTTCTGGAAAACCGGTAACGGAAATTTTGAGTAGTTCGGAGAACCGGTAAATACTACCTCTGACTGGCCCATCTATTCTCTGCCTCACAAGTCCCAGCTGATCAGGAGGGAATGGGGATTTTGCATTATCCTTCCCCTGGAGTGGGGAGGGAATGGAATGTAGATTTTACAGTATCGTTCCCCTGCCACGCCCACCAAGCCACGTCCACAAAACCAGTAGTAAAATTTTTTGAATCCCATCACTGCTGTGTTCTATATGTGTCAGCGTTCCAAGTATCATGTAGAACTAAATCAGAGTCCAAGGCAAAATGATCCTTAAAGTTCCAATTTAATAAATCAGATATCTTAGCACATCTGTGGAAGCCCAGTTCTGGAAGTTACATTGGATTCCAACCCAGTTGAAAGTTTATGATCTTGTCCCCACACCCACAAATCCATCACATGGTCCAATCTTCTTCCACGCTGGCATCTCCACCCAGCTGGTTTCCGGTCAGGTGCAGAGGTGCGGAGACAAAAGATGACCTTGGTTACTAGAAAAGAATGACAACAATACATTCCACCATTCTACTCCTTTCTATTCCCTCCTCCCAACTACTATACTAATGAAACAGCATAATGAAAAGAGAGTGTGGGTAGCAGGCCAAAGATCCTAAAAGGGATAAAACTGCAGGCCTGACAATATGTTTCTGGAAAGAAACGTTGATCAAAGGGTTAAAACCAAATTTACTGAAGCTTTTATTCTAACAAACTTCAGTTTAGCAAAATTTATTTCACTTTTGTGAATTATGGGAAAGGATGAGAAAAGAGCTATGCAGAGTAATCACTTTCGGTGGCTGCTTCCCTTGAATTAGAGATTTCAGACATTGCATAGATATTAACTAACTATCTAACTCTAGTGAAGATTTAAAAGTTGTGTTATGTTTGATAAGAAGGCTGAGGTTCTTAGGAAATTGGATTTAGCGGTTTACATTCCCAAGATTTTTCTCCATTTACGATCATGGAGATGGAACAAATGCTAAAAATTCTGGATTTCTAAATTTTGCAGTACCAAAAGGAGATGGAGGCTGCTGTTTTGATTTCTTTTGGAGATGGATATGAAATCTTTACGATTTGTTGGAAGGTTGAAAACGAATAAATTGATCTGTCAGGGTAATGATGATTTAAAGCTCAACAGCCAATGTAAAGCTGATGCAATGTGGACGAATCAGCATTGGTATAGCCAGTTGCAAATGCTGCAAACGCTCTGACAGGATCTTCCCCTACTATAAGAATGAAACAAAACAGTGGGAAATATTTGGGTCAGAGGTGGGCTGCTGCCGGTTCAGCCCAGATCAGCTGAATTGGTAGTAGCGGCAGCGGGAGGCTCTGCCCACCTGCCTGGATGCTTCTGTGCATGCGCAGAAGCTTTTGGGAATGTGCAGAATCAGCACGGGAGCAGGCCCAAACCAGTAGTAAAAATTTTTAGCGATCCACCTCTGGTTTGGGTCCCTATATTTACCTACTGATCTAAAATGTTTGCCTACTATTAAACCACTATATGTGTTTATTACAGGAAAGAATAAAAAAGATGAAAAAATATAATTAGTCATATGTCACATAACAACCATATTTTGACATGCAGCTATTTTTTCCAGTAACCTCCAGGCCAGAAAAACAGACATAAAACAAGATTCTTAAAAGGGAGGTCTTGTTAACTTTACAGTAGAAGCCACCTTGATTGCAATAATACAATATTTTAGCTGAGTTCATGCATGGGATGCTAAGCCAAAATCTGGCATGTTTGCTGCTTCTATGAATGAATCCAATCTTGGTGGTTTGTAAACCCTCATCTTATATATTGTACTGTGAAGCTGGTAACTTTTGGCATCCATATAACTTTTGGCATCCATCCTTTTCCAGGATGACCTGTCTCCTTTTTTCTTTTCCTCTATTAAAACTTCTTCGAAAAACTAAGTCTTCATATTGTTGGAAGTCAAAACCCACCCCTTTCCTAGAGAAATGAAATATCTTAGGTAATATTAAAAAGGCAGAATATTTCCCCTAAAAAGAGAAGTAGAAACTCAAGAGAGGCAGAAATTCAGCAGCCCCCACCTTTGTCAATGGGCCATTAAAGGCCTGAACCAGTCTATTTTACATAACAAAGGTAGGATTAACCCTCTACCAATCTCACCACATGGCACGTGGGAAGAAGGAATGCTAAACCAAACTTGGACTCAAAACACAGCCTACAGAGATGGCCCCATGGGAGTCTGACTCAGAATATGGAAGCCTGAGTCAGAATACAAGTTCAAGTTCAAAGCCCAGAGAGGGCATAAAACCAGCGACTTTAAGTATCTCTGACCTTTTTTCTTCTTCACCCAACATCTTGAAGCATTTTATTTATTTATTTATTTATTAAATATATTTATATTCCGCCCAATCCCGAAGGACTCCAAGCAGCTTACAAAAAAATATAAGAAAAAAACACATAACGATAAAAGAAAACAATTTTAAAACAACAAACACCTTCATACATTCATTCTAGTCGGGGCTGGACCTCAACAGTGAGGTCAACAGCCCCAGGCCTGCCGGAATAGCCAAGTTTTTACAGCTTTCCTGAAAGCATGTGATCACCTTTTTCCCCCAGGACCTCAAACCATGTGGTCCTGTCCACAAAACCATCTTTCCAAGTGGCCTCCAGGTTTCCAGTATCTTCCCCCCTCCCCCACTCCCAACTTGGAACTGAACAATGTAATGAGTTCATTAAAGCTTTGAGTATTCTAGATAGATTTGGTTTATCTCTGTTTATTTTCCTGGGTTATTCTTGTGAATCTTTTCCAACACTACTACAATTCAAATTATTTTTAAAAAATGAGCATCTCAGGCACTCTCCATTCTAAAATTCAGAATCCTGTAAAGATTCAAAAATGCTAGAAAGTTATTTACATATTGCATTAGGCCCTACTGGTTTAATCAAGATGTATTTAATAAACTACAAATTAACTGATTTTGTACAAAAGTATGGTTTATTAACCACAGTCACTAAACCAAAAAAAGCAAATCAACTTTTGGGCAATAGATGACCCTAGGCAGGTTTATGCCACAATCCAATATAATCCTTCCCAAAAATTAAAGCCTGAAGTTCAAAGGATCTGTTCAAAGGTAAACGCGTACACTTACAGAGTATCCCCACAAGAAGGCTCTCTCAACCAAATATCCTGCCAAATTTTCCTTCGCACGGGATTATCTTCCAGTCGCTCAGATACCGTATTCACGGCTGGGTAGGCAACACCCATGTGATGGGACTTCCGCCTTTATGCCTTTAAAATGGAAGGAGGCGTGGCTAGATAGGGTTTCTCCGGCTATTCAGCTAATTACGGTAGATTCGGACCGGAATGAAAACTGGAGGAGTACCCGCTAGCCAGTTCTAGGCTTTTCATCCCCAAATAGAATTAAAAGCGCGATAGACTCGTGACTTTAAGTAACGTTACGGAGAACAAGAGCTGACGCAACGAGGAAGAAGACCGCGTCGAAAGGTCGTGGCAACTTCTTTTGTGCTCTGCAAGGAGTAGGAGCCAATTTACAGATGTGGTTCGGCTGTCAACCTTAGGACCTGGGAGAAAATGGGAGCAGCATGATTCATGTTCGCCTCCGAGGGGGGGAAAACGGGAAAGCCTGAGCGGACCAGAAGGAAGCCCGTCATTCTTCGGTAACTATTCAACAAATCTCCCTTCCTATTTGTATTTGTTCTCTCCGGAAGAGGCCACCTGAGTGCACGTCATTGTAGCAAGGGATTTCTTTCATTACCTGTCTGGTTTCTTCTGTCTTTTATCTTTTGCCTTGTTGTAAAGCCATTGTCTCTCTGCTCCTCTTAATATATATATAAACACGCAGTGTCACTGTGAAAATGTCCTTGCAGTACCTCAAGGATGACAGAGGTAAGGATCAGCTGCTTTATAAAGGATATCTGTATAAGAAAGTCCGAGCAAGCGGGAACAAAACGTTTTGGAAGTGTGCTGAATACCGCAAATACTGTTGTACAGGAAGGGCTCACACAAGCCACGACCAGGTTATAAAGTCTTTGCCCCATCTTCATCCTCCCACCAGGATGCCAGCAGAAGCTGAACAAGTGCCAGATGGTGCAAAAGAAAGCACCGTGGGTCCAGAATCCCTCCCTAAAACGAATACAGCAAGTTGTAACGCATTGTCAGAAGTTCGTACCAAGAAATGGTGCGCAAACCATCCAAGTCAGACAATACAGCGTTTGAGGGCGTGTTTGAAGGCAACCCGCCAATCTTCACCCAATTTACGGGAACCCGTCACTGCCGTTGAAATGACTACTCAAGAGCCAATTGTACCATCAGCTTTAACATCTCCTGGCTTTCATGAGTTCCCTGAGAGCTCCGTGGACAGAACTTACACGCCAAACCCTGCTCTTTGTAAAGAGAAACACACTCAGAACTCGCCTTCAATCCAGGCTAATCGGGAAGCCGGTCGACAGAGATTCCGCCTGTCCACCCTCCTGCCTGGAGAAACTCTGCAGGAGATGCTGTCCAGGTTGAGCACCACAGCTCTGCAGTGGCTCCGTCCTCAGGAACACAGGAAGGACCAGATTGTGGACATGGTCATCCTGGAGCAATTTCTCAGTGTGCTTCCAGCAGACATGCAGACATGGCTGAAAGCCCAGGAGCCAGGCAGCAGCGAGGAGGCCATTCAGCTGGCTATGGCCTATCATAGACAGGAACCTGCCAAGCCCGTTCAGGTGCTGGGGAATGGGGTATACTAAGGATGTATTGGAATCACATTATCTTTAGAATGGAAAAATGTAGTTGATATTTAAACAATGCTGGAGGTTCTAGTGGTGCTTCTGCTGCTCCTGAATTCAGAGGGAGCAATGTAGGCAGTTGTGAATGGAAAAAAATACCTGGCCTCTCTGGCCAGAGAGCTTCTGATGCTGTAATCCTTTACTTTACAGCTAGGACATCCATAAGGAAGTATTTTGAAAAGGAGGGGAGGGGTCTGGTGAGCATAGGGAATTTATTTGAGGTCTGCACCTTAAGGAAGGAAAAAGCTTTATTTGGAGTAAGACATTCAGAAAAGCAAGGGATGACTCATATCCTATCCTCTAAAATAGCCAGCCTTAATTTGCTGGTAGACTCTGTATGCTTTCTTCATTTAGAAATTGGGGAGAGGGAAAGCTGGTTGAGAATGCATATATTGCGTAAAGAAAGGTTGTTATCCTCCTTTTATTGCTCTCGAAGCCCATGTATATTGGAAAATGAAAATAGTTCCTGTCCATATGTTCATATGGGCTAATTGGTAGTTTGCAGATCAATGCACAGATTATGCTGCCTACATGTAATCTGGTTGTATAACCAACATGAATGCTATGGATTTGGTAGCTTTGCTGATACGCAAAAGGCGGGGTCTTTGATCAAAGACATGCAATAAAAAGATTGCCTTCAATCCTCAGCTTTTCAGTAAAAGTGTAGTTCCACAATAATTGTCATCAAACATTCAGTGTTTGGCAGGAAGATGCTAAAATTTGGAATAGTGGAGGAAGATCTAGAGCTAAAATAAAATTAGAATTCAGTGAAATAAGTATTGGAATAAATATATCTATAATAAATGCATACATATTCCCGTGTATAAATAGCAAATTGCCAGGCTGTTATAGGTAAACATTTGGGCAGGAACAGAAAAAAAAACTTTTAGTGTGTTCTTTTTTAAAAGATATATATTTGTTATGTTTTATCAACAGGAATAATATGCAAAACAGAAAACCATACATTCATCAGTAGTAACAAAAAATAATTGCGTGCAAAAAAGTAATAAAATGACCCAAACATCAAATAAGTCTAACATTGAACATACCCAAAAATCCACCATGGCTGGATGCTGAAAAGAAAATTTAAAAACCCTGATAATTTCTTCTCCTCTTACCGAACAGATTTACAAATAATTATAAATTTTCTCATTCTTATTTAGCAAGAAAAATATATAAACAGATATTTCAGATTAGGAAATCTCTAATAATTAAATCGACCCAACAACTAATTATATTTAAAAAATGAAAAAAGAAGAGTCAACTGATTAGCCCAAACATTACCCTAGTCCCGAGGTCCCAAACCTGGGAACTTTAAGACTTGTGGACTTCAACTCCCAGAATTCTCCAGCCAGCATACTTGGCTGGAGAATTCTGGGAGTTGAAGTCCACAAGTCTTAAAGTTCCCAAGTTTGAAGACCTCTGCCCTAGTTTTCAAATCCATCTATTAACCATTATTGTATTGTAGAAAGTCCACAAACGGCTTCCAGTCCCTTACAAAGCTGTCTTGTCCATTGTTTGATTACTGACTTGATCAGGTTCATAATTTGTTAAGAATACAGTACATACAATTCTTAACAAATTATGAACATGATCAAGTCAATAATCCTGATGTAGAATTCTAAAGTCGAACTGGCTGATTCTGGTCATTAGTACATATGGTCCAGAACTGCCTTTTCCAAGTAGCACTAACTCTCTAGTAACTTAGTTTTTGCCATGGTTGTTCAGTGAATCACTGCAGTGATTAATTGAATAACATGATTGTTAAGCAAATCTGATTTCCCCCATTGACCTTGCTTGTCGGAAGCCAGCTTGGAAAGTCACAGAAGATAATGCTTACCAATGGAAATTCTGATCCTAACTGTATCCTGAGTCAAGGACAACCTGTATTCAGTATCATAGTGCCTCTAAAATTTAGAGCAATGCTTGCCAAACCTTTTCCTTGATTACTCAAAAACCACTTATCAAGAAGTCTTAACAAACTACAAGGACCGGTCATAAGTCCTTTCCTTCAGCACCGTCGTGACTTCAAATAGCAATAGCACTTAGACTTATATACCGCTTTACAGTGCTTTTACAGCCCTCTTAAGCAGTTTACAAAGTCAGCATATTGCCCCCAACAATGTGCATCCTCATTTTACCCAACTCGGAAGGATGGAAGGCTGAGTCAACCTTGAGCTTGGTGGGATTTGGACTGCCAAATTGCAGGCAGTCAGCAGAAGTAGCCTGCAGTACTGCACTCTAACCACTGCGCCACCACGGCTCAAAATGGTCACTGAATGTATGGTCATAATTCAGTGACTACCTGTATTATGAAACAATATTATTGAATGATTTTATGTCATATCAACAAGTTTCCATTAGCAATTGCATCAATCTTCATCTTAATATGAATACTTCGGGTGATTTTTGAATATATTTTACTACATCTGGCAAAGGCAATTTAAACATCCCTATTGTAGTAATGGGTTTATGTGTCATTATCCAAAGAAAAATACTTTTGACCCATTTGCGGTAATTTACCCAGATTTGAGAAGTGCTGATTTAGAGAATCTATTTAGCTGTTATGGTTAGTAGCTGTTGCTAAACTTGTAATCCATAAATGGTTAAATCCTTTCTTTGAGCCATCCAAACCAGTTGCCAATTAAGACAATTTTTTCTGAAATAAAAGCAGTGGCTGAAGAACAGAGTTTTGTGTGAGTTACATCACTGAGGTGCATAATTGTCTAGATGGCAACAGAATCAATTTGGGGAAAATGAAATTTTTACTTTTCATATTGATAATTTTTCATTGCGGACCCAGATTGTTGGGGGCAATATGCTGACTCTCTGTAAACCGCTTAGAGAGGCCTGAAAGGCCTATGAAGCGGTATATAAGTCTACTGCTATTGCTATTGCTATTGCTTTGTTATTTTCAGTTTATATCTAGCCATCCAGTAATCATGTGTTGTACATTGCTTATTCCCCTCTTGCAAATTGGGAATAAAATTGGACCTGACCTGGGTAATCAAAGAAATTGAGGCTAATGCTGATATCTGTTCAGTAATCCCATCTCGAAGTCTTTGCAAAATTTCATGCAATTAACAGACTAACCCTTCTGATTATTTTAGGATATGATAACCTTTGAAGATGTATCTATTCATTTCACTGAGGAAGAATGGACTCTACTCAACCATAAAGAAAAAAACCTTTATTGGAATGTCATGCATCAAAATTATGATAATGTAGCCTGTCTGGGTAAGAATTCTGAGGAAATCCTAGAATGGAGGTTTTCTAAAGATTAGAAAACTAAGGCAACTTGTTATTTTTTTAGATGTTTGGTCCACAATTCCCTTAGCTTATAAGGGTCAAGTAATTGGAGTCAAAGGCCAAAAGATTTGGAAGGCTCAGATTAATTTACCTTGGGACTAAGCTAAATTCTGATGTAGATAAAAGATATCGGAGTTTATCAAAAAATGTTTTAATTAGCTGGTGGTTTTACAAATCTTTGTATGCTGTCTTGAGCTTCTTGGATTGACAGGCTACAAGTAGTCCTGATTTTTGACTGGTGCTGATCTTCAAAGGTATTGACAGACCTCCCCAGGAGTATTTATGACCTAGTTCCAACAGTTATCCCAATCCACACAATCATGTAACAAGTGGTGGAATTCAGCCAGTTCGCACCTATTTGGGAGAAGCAGTTGTTAACTTCCTAAGCAGTTCAGAGAACTGGTTGTTGGAAGAAATCTCATTTTGGTTTTTTCTACTTTACAGGGCTAATCCTGTAAGGAAGGTAGGAAGGAAACATTCTGGTGTTGCTTCTAGCCTAATCTTTCTTGCCCTGCTTACAGAAACTTGTAACAGCTAAGGCGAAGCGCCCATCAACATGAGTGATTTTAAGTTGGCCACGCCCACCCAGTCACATGACTGCCGAGCCCCACCTACCCAGCTGGTCATTAGGGCAGAGAACTGTTTGTTAAATTATTTGAATCCAACCACTGCACATGACCATATTTCAGGCATTCAGCAACCAGCCCACATTTATGGCCATTTGCAGAATTACATGGTCTTATGACCACATTTTATAACATTTTTGCCAAAAACCAGTTTACTTTCAAACCAGCCAATAGCAAACAATTGGTTCGATTAATTACAGTGGCGGTTGCTTTATAATTGCCATGTTTGCTTAATGACTGCTGCAAAAAAAGGACATATAATTGGGTCACTAATGTGGATTGACCCATTTTATGACCATCATGACTTACAACTGTAATGGACAGGCTCTATTATGGTCATAAGTTGAGAATTACCTGTACACAGCAGATTAAAAAGTGAGCTGAAATATTATTTGGTTGCAACAAAGAGCAAGTATAACCATCCAGAATAACTAAGAATAAGTTATGGTGGTATACAAATTTAATAAAATAAAATAATAAAGACATTCTACCCATAGGTAAACTTTTTGATATATTTAGAATGCAAAGCTTTTATAAAATTACCATATTTAAGATTATGCTTAATTTATTGAAACAGAGTTTTCACTGTAAATATATATTGATGGGCTTAAGGAACATTTTGGTTGTTTCTTTCCTTTAGCAAGTGATCAGATCAAAGGAGAAAGTCAAGAGGAAGATCCCTTGCAGGAAGTCTTTGAACCAGCAGTGGAATGGGTTGAAAAATCCAAGGAGACAGTTTTACAACATCCTGAAGAAAAGTTGAATAACAGCTGTCTGAAGAACCAGCAAAAGAGAACCTTGGAGAAGGAAGAAATATTCACTGGTTCTGAAAGAAATGTGATGGGACCAGACATAGACATCATTCTTCTAGGCAGTGAAGAAGGGCTGCAAAGTCAAGGCATACATATTGATTATGGAGAAGGTGGTGCATCTGAAATATCTATCAATGATCAGAAAAGCCTGAAAGGAGAAAATCTAAGAGGCTCATATGGAATATTCAATAAGATACGTCCCCAGAATTTTAAACAAAATTTAATCAGAGTGGAACAGAATGATACGGAAAGGCAACAGTCAGAAAAAGAGAAATTTTATGGAAGCCATTGGAGAAATCGAGTCCACCATGAAACCACAACAAATTGGAATGCTGGGTGCGCAACCATTGATGATATAGAACAAACTGAGCCACTGATATGCAACAGTCAGAGAGATTTTAGATCTGTAGATAAATCATTGGAAACGATTATGGAAAGGATTTCTCCAAGTCCTGATTCAGATCCAGTGCTCATTTGCTCAAAAATATGTTCTGCTGAATTGAATGAAAGTACGGATTTGACCAGTGAAAACCAGAAGATTCTGGAAAGTGGTCTGGTTAATAGTTCAGGAAATGAAGGAGGGCTGGAGAAACTTAATTCTTTTGGAAGTTTTTTACAGGAACCAGCAACACAGATTCCTCATCCAGATGTTCAACAAGACTCAGAAGCCCAGTACAGATATGCCAGTGATAGTAACGAAGATGACGCTTCCAAAGTCATCCTTGGAGGTCAGTTGATTACATGTCCTAAGAATAAGCATTTTAATTCTTTCAAACAGTATGCCAATCCTGAGGAAATCATCAGTAGCCTTTCAGCTTTAATAAAACGCAGGAGAGTGGACACAAAATATTTCAGCAGGAGAAATTTGAAATTCCAATCTGGAGCACATCATAGAACTCGCACAAGAAATAATCTCCAGAAACGCTTGATTAGGCATAACTGGTGGTACTCTAAACAAAACAGAAACTGGCTTCTTGAATCAGGAGTTACTCTAAAACACTTCCCAAAGTTTGAACCTGTAACACTTAACACCCAAATGGGTGAAGCTTTGTACCTGGCTATGCAAATCATAAGGAGGTTTTCTGCAACTGGATTTTTCTCTTCGAGTTCCCCTCAAATGGAACAACAGGAGAGATCTTTTCCTCTTCCCTTTCTAGACAAAATGGCTGCTGAGCCTACCTTAAGCCAGGTAATGACTGTGCTGCAGCAGGTGGCTGCTAATATTGCAGAAATCAAGGCAGCTATCTCCAGCCTGCATTCCACTGTAACTAGCCTCCAGAATGGATGTTTCTCTGAGTGTACAGTTGAAGCTGAAGGTGGGATTTCTGATTTGAAAGACCCCGCCCAAAAGACTAAAGATCATGCCTGGGCAGTCTTGTAATGATATTAAAGCCACTGAAGTCAAACAGGTAGGAACATCCATGCAGTAAGAGCTAAATTGTGGTCATGCTTGAAATTCTCCACATCTCCCCAATTCATGAATTAAGAGATTCATGAAGAAAAGATTCAATTCCAAGCTGATAGAATATAGAATTATAGAGTTGGAAGCACCCATTTCTGGAAGTAACATTTATTTATAGTAACGTTTGTAGAAAACGTTTCAAAACTGCAAAAAAGAAGCAGTAGTAATCGTAGTAATAAAATGAAGTGTTTTTTTGTGTCGGTGGATTGAAAGCAGAACATGGAAAAAGGAGGTTTAAAACAGTTTGCTGTAATTCCCATGTTCAGAAACCAAGAAGATGGCCTCTCACTGATCTTCTGTCACACAAAACATAATATGTTGAGGAATATCTGTCAGAAAAATTTCTTCTGGGAAAAGATTATGCAAATAGAAGCAAAACAATTGTTTAAAAAGGTTGACCCTTTTTAGAAAGGAAGGGAGAAATAAAAGGAAGCTTTTAAAATATGCATTATGTAATATGAGTAAATTGTCTCTGTTAGCTCATTCCACATAACTTTCTTTTAGGCATGATGTTCTTGCAGCTTAGGTGTTAACCAAAATGCCTTCAAAAATAGGATTCTATCTTTGTATGTGGATGCACACAAATAATTGAGTGTGCACTTCTATGCACTCTTACTTGTGAATAAGCACTATGGCAATGGGACTTATTTTCTTGTAAACATGCATTGTTTTTTAATTTTAAATTCCAACATGAAATCAAAAAGAGGCTCAGTAATTGGTGGGCCAGGAGAGAAAAATCATCTCAGTTTCTCCATTGTGTATCTTACGTCCTCAGCTTCTTCATCTCAGAGGTTTTACCACATATTATAAAGATTCCCATAAACCGAACTCAGTCCCTGATTATAGAAAGGTGCTTTTCTTGGGAAGAGTACCAAGTGGTTCGTTCCTGCTTTCTTCTGTGATATTTGTTCCACTTCCCACCCTAGATCAGATCCCTGGAATCTTTGGTAGTCTTCCGTCCAAGCATCATCAGCCAAAGTTAAATGCAGCCATTTTGCTAAAGGAATAAACTGTATGGGCAGATGTGATGCGTAGTCCAATTCCAGCAGCGACCAGTAAATCCACCTCTTTATGGGAATCCTACAAGCAGGCCAAGGCTTATAGGAAAGAGTCCTTTCTTTGTCTCCATAACTTGAAAAAACTGCCTTTGACCACAATGGTTCAATTTAGGAAACACGTCTTTTTCTTCATAAATGTGTCAAAACCAGTGGTGGGTTCCTACAGATTCGGACTGGTTTGAGCGAACCAGTAGTGGTTTGGCGGCCTGGGTTACTGGAACTGGCAGCGACCCAGGCCTGCCACGCCCCTGAACCGGTTCTCATATGGCTGCACCACTTTGATTTTCGGTTTCATTGCATAAATGTAATTTCCCCCCATTTTTTAACATTTTGCGCATGCGCAGACCTATTTATGTGCAAATGCGCACACATTTTTGCGTGCACCAAACTGGCAGTAATGCCAGCAGTAAACCACCCCTGGTCAAAACCCCATTTGAATTCCAGCTAGACTGACTGCGAGCAGACCCCTCACAGAGAGGTCGAACAACACGAGGCTGGGTTTCTCAGGGCTCGGCTCTTGAGTCAATATTTTTCATTTGGTAATCTGAATACTTAGATTTGGTAATCTGAATACTTAGTAAGAGGGATATTTTTTTATATGTAGAATGTGTTTTCCCACCCACATATTCATAGTAGATGCTGCCTCCAGAGAAATATGTCTGGCTCTGATTATTCTTAATGTCAGCCAGGGAAGGGTTTACTACCCCAGGGATTCTGAATGATGACTGGGTTAATTTTAAACTTTCTTGATTTTGGGAGGCTGCTGCTTTTACAGCAGTATTTTATAACGCTTAGTGTTACGCATTTTAGCTATTCCTTTCTTAATGTATATTTTGGTGGCTCAAAATTTAATTTGGTGATTTTAAAGTAAAAAGGTAAACAGTAAAGTATCCAAGTTAGCATAATTTGCCTGACTAAATCTGAGTTTAAAAGCTAAGTAACCCGTTTTCTTGAAAATAAGACTTCACCGGATAATAAGCCCAATTGGACTTTTGAGTGCATGCGCTAAAATAAGCCCTCCCTGAAAATACTGCAACACAGCAGCAGCCATGAGGTGACCCCGCTCGCCACCTCCTGCACCTCAAAAATAATAAGACCTCCCCGAAAATAAGGGAAAGTGCTTATTTTGGGAGGTCAAAAGAACATAAGACCCTGTCTTATTTTCAGGGAAACACTGTAGTATCTGCTTGGATAATAACAAGGATGACAGAATGACAGCTTAGAATGGAAAGTCAAAAACATCCCAGTGATGAACTGTTTCATTATTACTAACCAAAATACCCCTGTATGAACACATCTATGAATTCAATAGCTGGGAAAACTAGAATTTCAACAGTGGCTACCCATTTCAAAAATGAAATTAAGAAATATATTGACAATTTCCCCCTCTGCCCTTCCAGGTTATCTCCCATTTCTTTAAAAAAAAATTCAGTCCAGGACAAAATGATTCAGGTAGTTCTCATTTAGCTGCTGTCTCATGGAGCAACTGATTGCAGTTGCAGCGGTAATGAAAAAGTAACTTTACAACTAAACCTCACATTTATGCCTCTCACAGGTCTGTAAAGCAAAGGAAAGCTGAAGAAGGATCATAAGAACAGTCGCAGCTTCATTTAGCAACTGCATTGCTTAACAACCAAGCTGCCAGTCCCAATTGTGGTTGGTAAAGGCTACCCATATTTAGCACTTTATTAATATTAACAGGAGTTGCTACCTGGCAACACCCAGATCTCCTGACTGAGAGTCTTGGGAGCATCTGGGAAGAATGCTGAGCCAAGTACTGTTGTAGCAGTGCTGAATCATGTGTAGTTATTGCATCATTTAAATAGTAATTATTCTTACTGGGAAAAGCTGGGAGCTCAGGAAACTATTTTTTATTATCACCAAAATTTATCCGCATTTTTTTCTGACTCTTGATGATTCCTTACTTTCTTTGAGCACTTTACTTGAAACTATCTTTGTCTCTCTTAACACACTAAAATGCACTGTATTTCTAATCTGATTATCTGTCCCACACTCGAACCCTCTTTTCATTTTTGTATCCTTTGCTAGTTATCTTGGTCTTTCATTTTAAACCATCAAATCAGTCATGATTTTAATTGTATTTATTTGCTATACAAATACATGCATTCTCTTATCTGAAATAAACAAAAATTCACCAAACAATAATGATTCTCATTCATTTGGAGTCCCTAAACAGCCCAATTGCTTTCTCTACTCCCATTTCATTCTCATCCATCCATTCATGTCAGTTAGCAAACTACAATTCCCAAAGTTGTCCCTGTTTCTATGCCCATCTCCAACAACCTTGATTATGTGTCATTAAGTCAGTGTCAGGTCTTAGTGACCAGGTAGACAGATGTTCTCCAGAATGATCTGCTCCATCAATTCATACCCCTCTTACATATTATAGCCTTTTCCTTCATAATGAAATCCAAATCTTCAATCCCCTGGGTATATTCATTATTGTCATGCACATGTATTTAATCTTTCCGTAAACAACATATCTATTATCTTCCTTTCATTTGTTTGATTTCCTTTATTATCTGAACTTCCTTATCACTTCCTTAAGGGACTTAAGTGGTCAGTGGCTAAGATGCTGAGCTTGTCGATCAGAAAGGTCAACAGTTCGGTGGTTCAAATCCCTAGCGCCACATAACAGAGTGAGCTCCCGTTACTTGTCCCAGCTTCTGCCAACCTAGCAGTTCGAAAGCATGTAAAAATGTAAGTAGAAAAATAGGAACCATCTTTGGTGGGAAGGTAACAGGGTTCTGTGTGCCTTCGGCGTTTAGTCATGCTGGCCACATGACCACGGAGACGTTTTCCGACAGCGCTGGCTCTTCGGCTTTGAAATGGAGAAGAGCACTGCCCCCTAGAGTCGAGAACGACTAGCACATATGTGCAAGGGGAACCTTTACCTTTTATCACTTCCTTCTCTTGCATTCTGTGTCACAATCTGCCATAGTTGTCATTGGAACATATTGATCTATATGATCTACATGGCTTTGGGCCATCAAGGCTTTAGAGTATGATGTTTTTCAGAAGGGATAAAATGCTTTAGTTCTACCCATTCCAGATGCAGCATTCCCTGATGATGATAAGAACAGCAACAGCCAGTTTAGGCACACTGTGGCTCAATTACCACAAAGCTAGCCAAATCCCAGTTTTGTCCCACATGTGTTCATGCTATCCTAGGCCAGAAAAAGTCTCTAATCTAGGATGTTCTACAAAATATTAGGTTAAAGATACCAATAATTATGTCCATGCCATTTTCATTTGTTTCATTATTTACAATAATAAGTCCTACATCAAAAGCAAGGTGTCTTCTCTATGGATTATGGAATAAAGAATGGTGTACACCTTTTTATTGTGTCAGATTGAATTTATTTCAGATTGGGATTCTTTTGGGAAAAGTGGGGTTGTACTTTTGGGACTTAGAGATGCGGTGGCTCAGTGGCTAAGACGCTGAGCTTGTCGATCAGAAAGGTTGGCGGTTTGGTGGTTCGAATCCCTAGTGCCACGTAACAGAGTGGGCTCCCATTACTTGTTCCAGCTTCTGCCAACCTAGCAGTTTGAAAGCATGTAAAAATTCAAGTAGAAAAATAGGAACAAGCTTTGGTGGGAAGGTAACAGGGTTCCGTGTGCCTTCAGCGTTTAGTCATGCTGGCCACATGACCACGGAGACGTCTTCGGACAGCACTGGCTCTTCGGCTTTGAAACAGTGATGAGCACCGCCCCCTAGAGTCGGAAATGACTAGTACATGTGCAAGGGGAACCTTACTTTACTTTTGGGGCACATCTGTTCTAGCACTTTCTGTGTCCAGACTTACTCTCCAGTTTAGAACAGACCTTTGCTAGGCAGAATCCTAGCAATATTTATTTTTATTTTATTTGAATGTATGACGATATCTAAAAGCACCATTACCTATCTAATTAAACATGACCTCCGAGAAGATGCACCTGTCAAGTCGCAAAGCATCCCTGACATGCTCTCAAGTTGCCATAGGCAAGAAGTGGGAAAACTGATGGAGCAGCACGGCAGGCACGATCAGAAGCACATTCCACGCATATCTTTCTCAATGCTGTATCCCAGGTTACTTGCAACAGCCAGAGGGGCATGTTCTCTACAGCCCCCAAAAGTGGTCCATTGGAGAATGTGATTTATAACACACCCTGGGGAAAGGGGGGAAACAGGGTCATAATTGGGCTGTAAATTACATGGTGTCAGAGCTGGCTTCACTTGGGTACATGCTGACATGTTGCTCCTAATAAATAACTGGATTTTTTTTTTGGGAAGAAATTGGTTTGAGGCTCATGATTTAATTAGGTCATCCGTCAGAATCCTGACGGAACCCGCAACAACCACCACCAGAGGGCCCTGGGTACTAAAGCAGGGGAGCCTGTTCCCCACAAATTCAACCTCTATTATTTCTAACCAGGATATGAAGAGGTGGAGCTTCCTAGATCAGCTGCAAAACTACAGCAACCAACAGTCAATCAATCAACCAACCAACCAGAGCCTCTTGGTACTGTAATTGGAAACCATCCGGCTCAACCAGTGGAAACAAGTTGAACTTTCGGAAGATTCAGTTTTAGCCTTGGATATTAGACATGCTGATTTAGGACAGAAAGACTTTCACTCCAACCCTCAAAGGACCATGCGAAGCTGAAAAACAAACATACACATGTCCCAAATGTGCCTTTTCAGGAGGCAAATTGGACTTCCTTGTTTTTTCTTTGAAGATGTTTTGCTTCTCATCCAAGAAGCTTCTTCAGCTCTGACAGAATAGTGGAATGCTCTTCAAAGAAAAAACAAGAAAATCCAGTTGCCTCCTGAAAAAGCACCTTTGGGACAACCCTGACCTGGATGGCTGAGAATCTCCACAGACTTTTAAACATACACGTGTGTATGTGTATGCATTTTGTGAAGAGAAAAACCAATTAGAAAGCATTCAATTCTTACACGATTTGCCCTATATATACGTATATTAAAATTGATATGTTTTATTGTGGTTTTCAAATACCAACCATAGAGATGTGGATGGGGTGAAGGGGCTAGTCATACAGTATGTGCCAGTGTTAACCACACTAACCACATTATAAAGGACTGCAGATCAACTGAATGGGGACAATTTAACCTACATTTAGACCTGATAGTTGTGTTTCAGATGACAGCATTACATTCTTTCTCCTTTGACTGAACTTTTAAAAGCTACATGAATAGGACTGTTGCCTTTATAGCAGGCAAATATTCAGTGGATCTTCTTTTTAAGATCTGCTCCCAGTTAGAATGAAGCAAGGGCGGGTTCCGGCAGGCACTACTGCTGGTTTACTTATGGGAGTGCTGTACACGCTTGATTCTCATTGTTCGTGCATGTGCAGTGAAGTTAAAATTGTTCTGTGCATGGGCAGAACCCGAAAACAAGATGGTGGCGCCTATGGCACCATGAGGGGAACCGATTCAGGGGCCTAGCAGGCCTGGGTCTCTGCCAGTTCCAGCGACCCAGGCCGCCAAATCACTACCAGTTTGGGCGAACCAGTCTAAACCATTAGGAACCCACCACTAGAATGAAGGCCTGGCGGAAGAAATTCTAATAGCTTTCTGGATACCATGTGGTTCTTTAATATATTAAGAGTTCTGTCAAGGGAGAGCCAGGAAGATGACATTTTCAGCAGGTAGAGTTTTGGAGATTTTTGAGTGAAAAAAGAAGAGAAGGGATATTGACTCGTCTGTATTTATATATGTGTTCTTTTGGAAAGCAGTGTGGAGAAATGCACAAGCTCCTTCCCCTTTAAAGATGAGTGTGTGTAGACTGAAGATGGAGGTCTGGTCTTGCTGGGTGCTGCTCAGGTTTCCCGTGACTTGGAATTGCACCTAAATACCTGTTGCTTCTTGATCCAGAAATTGTGACCTGCAGAAGAGCGGCTGCTTCTTCTGATGGGGGTTATTCCCCAGAGAGTTGCTTGCATATCATGAAAAGGCTTCTAAATCAGAATATAGTGCTTCCAAAAAAAAAGAGAAGCCCTTTCCCACATAAATTAGTCATTCAGGATTACAGTCTACAACATGGGTGTCAAATTTGCGGTGTTGCGTTGCCATGATGCATCGTGATGTTTTTCCCCTTGGCATAGCTGGAGTAGGCACGGCCTGCCAGTTTGACACTCCTGGTGTACAAACAAGATCAACATCTCAAGCCACAAATCCTATCCCACCGACCATAATAATGTCCCATTTACAAGTTTAATTTTTCTCCAGAAGTTGTGGATGCTCCAACAATGGAGGTTTCTAAGAAGAGATTGGACAATTATTTATCTGAAATGGTGTTTCAGCGTTTCCTACTCGACAGGGGGCTGGGTTAGAAGACCTCCAGGGTCTCTTCCAACTCCTATTCTGAAAAGACACAGGACTACCATGAAAAACTATCCTGGCTCAGGGGTGGAGACAAATATTGAAAATAAAGTTTAAAAACAATACTTATAGGGCACACAATCCACTCAGGAATTTTTGTTTAGTGTTTTGGATTTGGTAGAACAATTGAGAATAGAGGTGACCATCATTGCAATCATTGAATCAACTGGAGAGCAAATGCCATCCCTGGAGATGCCATTACAGTATGAAAGTGTTGAAAATTACAACTTCTGTGATTTCAATTCCATTTGTTCAGTGATAATGAGGACTGGTGTCTTCCAAGGGGACCGCTTTTCAGAAAAATGAAGAGGCTACAGTTGTCCTGAAATTGTAGCACCACCCATACTTCAAATTCTGCCCCAACCCTACTCTTCCCCTCACCCTCAAGTATTTTTTTTTCAGTCAATTTGGTTGGGAATGTATTTGAAACTCCCAACCTGCCATATGCTTGAGCACAAGATCCCTGCTGGATCAGGCCATGGTTCTAGCTAGACTAATTCCTCCTTCCCACAACAATGGATATGCAGAAGCGTCTGCAAAGCCTGACATGAGGGGAAGACAACACACACACACACATACACACCCAATTTCCTCAGTAACATTGGGATTCAGCAAAATACCATATTTTTGGAGTATAAAACACACCTCCCGTCCCAAAAGAGCGTGGAAATGTTGGTGCGCCTTATACAACAAATACAGCCATTTTTGGTCTCCCGAAACCCCGCCTCCCCATCCCATTTTTGTGAAAACCAGGCCTGAAGCCTGCAGAGTGCTCCTGGGGGCCAGGGAGGACAAAAACTTTTTTTCTTACTTACCTCTTCAAAATCTTGGTGCATCTATAGTCTAAAATATATGGTAAATTAAATCAATTTAAAGCCACCAAGTGCTAGAGACTATCCCACTGAATGGCAGCTGGTCTTGATTTTGCCAGTCTTAAAAATATACAATCCATTGGTTTCCCTGGTAATGGCCACATTAGCTGAATACTACAAAATGTTTTGTTTGGGGGAGGCCAAACATCTGAGTAAGGGCACTTACTTCCCATCCTGTCTAATCTTACAAATCTCTTTCCATATCCCCAACTGTTTTCCTTTTCAACTTCTTGTGCCATAGCCGTCCTCGGACACTGGCGATCATGTTGGCAATCCTATTTTTGTCAACAGCCACATGAAAAAGTGCTGCTGAGTTTTGTCCAAACCAGTCCCTTAGGTTTTGAAGCCAGGATGTTCTTCTTCTGCCAGGGCCTCATTCAATTTTTCCTTGTAAGATTAAGAGAAGTATGCCATATTTTTCTGGGTGTCGCATGACATGTCCAAAATATTCTAACTTTCGCTTTTCAACGGCTTTGATGATTTCCCTTGTCTTTCCCAGGCATCTTATCACCTCCTCATTTGTGATTTTGTCAACCTAGCCTATACATAACAGCCGTCTGTAAATCCACATTTCAAATGCTTCTAGTTTCTTCAAGTGGTTTTTGGTCAGAGACCAACTCTCTACTCTGTAGAGCAGGATAGAAAAGATGTAACATCTGACAAACCTGATTTTCAATCTTAGGCTTATGTCATAACTGCAGAAGACCTTTTTTATTTTGAAAAAGACCTTTTCAACTAAAGTACCGCAAATATTTTAGCTCAGCTGTTGGGCCTGATGCCTTCCATAAATATTGGGACTCCTACACATACATGAATAGGCTAGGCAACATTTCTGGATGAGCATTTTGGAGCTGGCTTCCAAATGAGCTCCATGGGTTATATATACCTATATGTCATAGCCATTCAGAATTGCCACTGAAAACATCCAGCAAGCTTGCTGAAATGATAGAACTAAACCACACAGCACGGCGCATAGTAGAAAAATCAGACTTACAAATGCTACATTTTTTTTACTTGATTACTCCTAACCATCAACCAAGAAAATCAGAGATTAGAAACTTCTTCAACTCTATTAGTCAGTTGGGAAAAGGGGTCCTAAAACAGAAAAAAATGCTTGTTTGCTTTAGACAAAAACAAATGGAGGAATAGGGTGAGAGCAAAATCAAGAGAAGCATATCATGTCAAACAGGTACCTCAAAAGCAATAAAGCAAATGAACTTCTGAAGGAAAACGTGAGAGTAAAGCAAAGGAAATTGGTTGGGGAAGCACAGGCAAATAGGATGAGAAAGAGACGGGGTTACAAAGACCTTTTTACCAATACATCATCCATCTATATTAATCCTGTGATTTGGTGTTTCAAAGAGTTGTTGTGGATGTGCAGAATCACAGCATGTTTGCAATAACTCCAAACTCTCCCGCAAGGCCAGGCTTCCAGTCCTCTGTGGGCATCTCTTCAGGAAGCATGCCGCACAGTGTGAAGGGCGAGATGGATTCTTCCAGTTAGTCACCTGGAACACGAATCTGAGGTAGGATCTGAGGAAAGTACAGCAGCTGGATAAATAACAATTCACCTCCTCAGCAACTGGAAAAGCAACCCTCCCCTCTGTTTTCATCATATAGCCTTTCAGACTTCACTGGTCATCAGGACTCAAGGGTGGTTTTGCTTGAGGCCCTTGCCATCCATCCCCCCATGCCTAGAATTCTCCCTGGTGGACAACTTCACTTTCCATCACCAGTCACCAGTCACCTGGTAGAAGATAGGTATCTTCTCAAGCAAGTTTTCTCAAACCCCAAGCTTCTTCAGGTTTCACTAAAGCCTTTTGCCATCTCTCCTCCCCACTTCTAGGGACATCATGCACACTCCAGTGGCAAATGCTAGGGGTTAACCTGCACAGCCAGGAGGCTCTTCCCTCCCTCCCATTGAGTTTTTGTCCTCTTTTGTTCTATTTCTAGCCTGCTCTTCTCTGGAATAGATTCATATTCTGCTTCTTTTTCCCCTTACCCTCATGACAATCCAACATTTCTGGGTATCATTGTTCCTTTCGTTTTTATACTACAAGGTGCTGTTTGTCAACACCTCCTCGGTAGGCCCCTCATAAATGTCCCTCATAATTCTGAAACAAAAATTACGCAGCTGACTCAGGTCAATGCCTGAAACGGCTTCTAATTTTCTTGAAAAATGCAAGGCTGGCACCTCTGAATTCTGACTTGTTCCATCATCCATAAACTATCCACAAATGTGTTCCTCATTCCCATATCTGGGTTCTTCTGGAACCTATCTATTGTCTACCCTCCATACATTACTCCTTTTGGCCATATCAACCCAAATGAACCCTCTGTTCTCTTGGTTAAGCAGATCCCACTTCCCTGCGTAAGATCGAACCACTGTGAGTGACCAATCTATCAGAAACACCTAGGTTAAAGCACCAAAATCAAGTGTACTTAGTAGACTGGGACTCATTAAACCAACACTCCACATAACGAAAGGAGAGTCAAGTGTTTCTATAGTTAATGCTGAAAAAGAAATCCAAATATTTCTGTGCGGAGGTAATATCTCTCCAAACTAGTTAAGCAGAAACTAAACAGCTAGGATTCTAAAAACCAAGAAAAAATAGGGAGTTGTTTTTTTTTATCAATGTAGCGCGTATGTCCCCCCCCCCTCAACAATGTATCAAGAATGGAATAGTTTGATATTAAGATAGTCTCTAGATATTCAGGTTCTACTGTACCATCTAATTATGGTAGTCACTAAAATACAATTGGCCAGCACAAAGCCTCAGGTGTTTAGGTTCTTTAGTCAATAAAGCTTTTTTTTCCCCCTCCACATTCAAGAGGCTTAAAAATGCTTGTTTTCAGGCCCCCATGCAGATTTCCACACCATTTAGTAAAGTCTCAGTCAGGCATATTAAGGTCTGGAGGTCAGCCTTCAGAATTTGTTAAAGCTTCATCATCCAGAGTTTCCAAAAAAAAAAAAATGGATTGTGAGGGGGGGAGAATTGGTCTATCTGAGGAAAGGCTACCGAACGTAAACATGAACAGTGAATAAAGCTTTTCCCCCCCATACTTGGGGCACATTGATATGTACAGTATCGACTAAATGTGAAATAAAGTCATCCGCGTGGACTCTAAATCAGGATCCTCATCGCCGATGGACATGGCTATTATTGGTCTTCTTGGCAGATCTTCTTTCGTATGCTGGTGACAGCCATACCTCTTCACCAAGACTTTTCTGTGGCCTTCCCATTGTCCTAGACATTTCCTAAAGCGTCCTTCTCTCCCACCACGTCCATAGCATCGGGTCCTGTTGTTAAGAGCTGAACAAGGACTGGAGTCTCCACAACCCCAGAACATCGGCAATGGCCTCCTCTTGCCGGGATTCCCAACCGTTAAATATCGGAGAACCCGTTGCCTTCACATTTCAGTTCAATTAAATGCTCCTTAGGGGACTCCTTAGCATGGCACCGTTGATGCTTGAGCAGGTTGGCTCGGCGGGTGAACCCCTTCCCACAGCTGGAGCAACGGAAGGGCTTGGTCCCAAAGTGGGTCCGCTGGTGGATGAGGACTTCCAGGGTGGTGCTGAAGCTGCGCCCACATTCACTGCACTTGTAGGGCCTCTTGCCTAGGTGACAGCGCTGATGCTTGAAGAGCTGGGAAGTCTGGCTAAAGTGCTCGGGGCAATCGGGGCACTTGTAGGGTTTCTCCCCCGTGTGGATGCGCTGATGCCTTTCCAAGTGGGAGCTCCAGGCAAAGCTTTTGGAGCAATACTGGCACTTGTGGTTCTTCTCCATGGCGTGACCCCGCTGATGAGCTAGGAAAGCAGAGCTGTCCCCGAAGCATTTGTCGCAGTCCCCACACTTGTAGGGCCGGGTGTGAGAGTGAGTCTTGTTGTGGTGAAGGAGGTGTACCTTCTGGGCAAACTTCTCCCCGCAGATGGGGCAAGGGAACGGGCGCTCCCCAGTATGCACCCGACGGTGGCGCTCAAGATGGGAGGCCCACACGAAGCCTTTCCCACACTCTTCACAGAGATGGGTGCGCTCGCGGTGGTGTCCCCGCTGGTGCCGCATCAGGGTCTGCCGACTCCGGTAGACCTTGCCACAGTCCTCGCAGCCCAGATGGGTCTTCTTGTGTTCCTCCAGCTCAGAGATCTGAGCGAAGCTTCTCCAGCAGGCAGGGCAGTTGTAAGGGCGCTCGCCCATGTGGTTACGCCGGTGCTTGGCCAAATGGGCACTCTGGCTGTACGACTCTCCACATTCAGGGCACTTGAAAGGCCTCTCTCCGGTATGGACCCGCCGGTGCCTCTCCAGGTGGGAAGCCCAGATGAAGCATTTCCCACAGTCCAAGCACTTATGGGGCTTCTCTGCCGTATGGCCTTTCTGATGGTTCTCCAGGGCCGAGCTCTGGGCAAAGCGTTTCCCGCACTCAGGACACTTGAAGGGCTTTTCGATCAGCTGGGCACAGCTGTGCTGCAAGAGGTGGAAGTTCTGGCTGTAGGCTTCCCCGCAGTTGAGGCATTTGAAGGGCTTCTCTCCCGTGTGCATCCGGCGATGGCGCTCGAGGTGGGAGCTCCAGATGAAGCATTTCCCGCAGTCGCTACACTGGAACGGCTTCTCCCGAGCGGCGTTGGCTTCACTCCTCTGGCGCCCTCTGCCGGCGGAATGAAGGGTCCTCGTACAATCTGAGCAGCGTCTCTCAAGGCTTTTTTTCAAGGCATGTCCACGCTGGGTGGCTTTGTCCTTCTTCACCACTGGGATGATCTTTGGCTGCTTGGGAGTTTCCCGTCTCGTCAAGGGCTTGACCTTTCTGGGCGCACTTTGAGAGGTCCCTGGCCGCAATTCTTCCATGCCTTCATCTTCGTCGTCGTCCTCCTCCTCCTCCTCATCATCGTCGTGGTTATTGTTGTTTAGCAGTTGATTAGCTGCTAAGACAAAGGCAAAAAAATTAAACTCCTGACCAACATCACACCCACCCCTTGTTATTCCAACTCTTTTAATTTGGTGTTTCATCACTGAAACATCCAAATTCCTGGAAAATATCATAAGCATCGCTTCATTTTTTAAAAGCATCTTATTTCTTCTAATGTTTCTTTATAAGCATCTTGTGAAAGGAATGCATATACCTAAAAATTAACAAGTCATAATATTTAAAATAAGGCTATAGAAGACTTTTACTTCTCCACCCACACAACAACCATTAGAAATTTGCAATAGCAAAATAATTTTATTTTCACTTTTGCTTATTATGTTCTGATTTAATAGTGCTTTTGATGCAGGTGAAGAAGGAGAGTGCAAATGTTGGCATGAAACTCAACATTAAGGAAACTAAGATCATGGCATCCGGCCCTCTCAATTCCTGGCAAATAGATGGGGAAGAATTGGAGGTAGTGACAGATTTTATTTTCCTGGGCTCCAAGATCTCCGCAGATGGGGACTATAGACAAGAAATTAAAAGACGCTTGCTCCTGGGGCGGAAAGCTATGGCAAAACTAGACAGCATACTAAAAAGCAGAGACATCACCTTGCCAACAAAAGTGTATGTAGTCAGGGCTATGGTTTTCTCAGTTGCAATGTATGGCTGTGAAAGTTGGACCATAAGGAAGGCTGAGCGCCAAAGAATGGAGGCCTTTGAACTATGGTGCTGGAGAAGACTCCTGCGAGTCCCTTGGACTGCAAGGCGATCAAAGCGGTCAGTCCTAGAGGAGATCAACCCTGACTGCTCTTTAGAAGGCCAGATCCTATAGATGAAACTTAAAATACTTTGGCCAGCTAATGAGAAGGAAGGAATCACAGGAGAAGAGCTTAATGCTGGGAAAGATGGAGGGCAAAAGAAGAAGGAAACGACAGAGAATGAGGTGGCTGGATGGAGTCACTGAAACAATAGGCGTGAGCTTAAATGAACTCCAGAGGATGGTAGAGGACAGGAAGGCCTGGAGGAACATTGTCCATGGGGTTGTGATGGGTCGGACATGACTTTGCAATTAAAAACAACAATAGTGCTTTATGAGCAGCAATAGAAAAGGAAAAAGGGCTATATAAATATTTTAAATAAAGAAACTAAATAAATTTGGCAAACGTATTCACAGTCTTCCTCAACCTAATGCTCTTCACACGTGTCAGACCACAATTTCTATCATATACAGTACTTAGCAGTTCTCCCAAACTAGCAAATGTATTACTGCTGTTATAGCCTAAAGCACTAGAGGGCGCTAAAATAGAGGCGATTACCATAAGAATGAAGCACCATTCCAATGTTATGTTGGGCCAACTAGCCTAATCCCTAAATACAATAGCTACCAATTAGAGATTACAATTACAATTATATTCTGCCTCTCACATTTATACTCTCAGCCATCCTTTTATCCTTTATTTAAGGAGAAAACAATTTTCACTTGCATAGGGAATGTTTTTCTTGGACCCTCTGAGTAAAAGTAAAATTTCCACCATCTCCAATCCATTCCCACCAAGTAGCAGATACACCAAACAGACTAAGAACCACAGTCCAAGTTCTTTGGATACTCTGAGTCTAAAAGCTAAAGGAATTTAAAAGGCTTGGAACCAAGTGACTGATATGAGGTTTGCAAACAGGAAAAAGAATTGGGAAAAATGGACTGAGAAGGAAGTAGGGTTAGGCAAACTCCAAGGATGAATGCTTAACATCAAAGGTGAGCAAATATGGCCCTCTTACAACCTGTAGACTTCATGCTGGCTGGCTCGGGAATTCTGGGAGTTGAAGTCCACAGGTTGTAAAGAGGCCATAGTTTCCTCCTCCTCCACCACCACCCTTGCTTAAGATGGAGGGCAAAGGGAGTGGGAAGGCAACCCAAAAGGGTGATTTAGGATGTCAGCAGAAAAAGAAAGGAGGCTCCTGGAGAAAGAAAAGTAAAAGATACAAGGAAGGAAGGTGGAAGGGGCAGGGCACAGGGAAGGTAATTTCAGTCTAGGACATCCATTTTGGGACATAAGCCTAGCTAACAAGGCAGAATTGGAGTAGGAAGCAGTTAATAGGATGCAGAAAGTTACAGTCCAAGCAGAAAAATCATGAAATAGCCTTTCCAAGGAAAAGGAAGCTTTCCCACCCGTCCTACTTCTCATCTTTTTTTCATTGACCAGGTATACTAACCAGGATCAGTAAGCAGCTGGAAGAGGTCTTCCTGGGCTCTCCTGCTGTCTGTCATCAGATGAGGTTCTATTCTCCTCTCTCCTCCAGAAAGACAGCCAGAGAAAGACTGAAGGGCCTTTAGGCCTGGGAATGGCTATTTGTCTAATGGGTGGAGCCCACCAATTTTTTTTAAAAGACAACCCTCCCACAGAGGATATGGGAGGAGTCAAAATTCAGAGGGGGGATGCAAGAGCTTTTGAGTAACCTGTCCCACCTGGATAAATTTTCCAAAACTTGTATGGCTTTTTTCAAAGGTCACCTGAGAGGATCCTACTAAAAAAGTTTTTTTTAATGTCTGTGTGGGGGGGATTAAGATCTTTGCACATCTAAAGCAGAATTCTATACTGGCTCAGGAATTCTGGGAATTGCAATCCACAGGACTTGAAGTAGCCATATTTGGTCTAAAGGAAAGCAAGTTAGTATGTGAGTTGAGGGGCCATAAGGCTAGCCTGTGTCTGCCTATGAGTGTGACAATGCCATCATAAGAGAAGCTCATTGACTCCAATGCAACAAGCTCCAGCCAAGGCTTTCCCATAAAGGGTTAAATGACTCATCTTTTTTCTCTAGCTTTTAACACCCAAGGAATAGCTCTACTTCTCTGGGCAAAGCTAAGTAAAGAATGCTTAGGAGGTTAGTGGATAAGTACTCAAAAGAAATTTCCTGAGTGATTAAAAAAAAATTCAGTGACTTGCATATCTAATTGGGACAAAAGTTACTATTAAAGTCTGCATGAAAGCCAGAACCCTACAAAAATTAAAATCCACTCAACTTCCAGCCAGCTTTTAAGTGGAAAGTCTGGTTAACTCACAACTAACCAATCAGATCTCTGCCTAGTGTGTTGTCAGTCTCCAGGTCCTGGTTCAATATTAATTGAGTAAATCATGTTTTTTCCCCCACCATGAATGTATCTACCATAAATCACAGTCACCAAGTGGGGTCTGAAAAGTCCTAGGGAAGATGTTCCAAAGGAGTGGCCATGACATAACATGTTCTTTCTTTCTTTCTTTCTTTTCTTTCTTTCTTTTTCTTTCTTTTCTTTCTTATTCTTTCTTTTCTTTCTTTCTTTTTCTTTCTTTCTTTCTTTTTTTTTTTTTTCTTTCTTTTTCTTTTTTTTTTTTTTTTTTTTTTTTTTTTTTTTTTTTTTTTTTATTTTTTTTTTTTTCCTTTTTTTTTTTTTTTTTTGTCTCTGTTTCTTTCTTATTCTTTCTCTTTATCTTTTTTTTTATTTTCTTTCTTCTCTTCTTTCTTTCTCGTTCTTTATTTGTCTGTTTGGCCTTTTTTCTTATTTCCTTTCTTTCTTCTCTCTTCTCTCCCCCCCCCCTCTCTCATTTTAGATAGTGGTTTTCTGTTGCTTGATCTGAAAGCAAGTTCTTAAAACCTGCAAGCCAGCTTCATACTCATTTCCCAACCTATCATTAGCCATGTTGGCTGGGCTAATGAAATTATATTATACAGACCTATGGCCCGCGTGCCGGAAGTGGCACATAGAGCCATCTCTCCGGGTGTGCCAGCCATCGCCTGTTGCTCTTTCGTGTTCCGGCGTGCACAGTGCACTGGGAAGCTTGTCTTTGTGCGCAGGCACGAGCGCCAGAAACCGGAAGAGCAGCCAGGAAGCTGAGCTTCTGGTCTCCAGCTGGTCTTTGTGCGTGCATGCATGCCAGAAACTGGAAGACCAGGTTACTGGCATGCATGTAAACACTGGAAACTGGAAGCTCAGTTCATATGCGCGCCAGGGAACTGCTCTTCCAGTTTCCGGCGCTTCCGTGTGTGCGTGCCAGGGAGCTGCTCTTCCTGTTTCCAGTGCACCCGCATGCACCCCCGTTTCGGCACTAAGTGCCAAAAAGGTTCGCCAACACTGATATAGGCTATCTGGACGGTACCACGTTGAGAAAAAAATAGTCTCTTGGCCATCTAGGATAAATTAATTTGGCCTAGCTTTCGATTCCCTCACATTAGTGTTCACATTTTTTCCCTTTCTAAAAGGAAAATCTGTCCTATTTTGTAAGCTATGCCAACAAAGTGCTAAATAAATTTACATTCGAGAGAGTTTAAGTTAAAAAAAATTTTTTTTCATTTCTAACATATATGCAGTTTCTTAGCCCTCTTGAATAGCAATAGCAGTTAGACTTATATACCACTTCATAGGGCTTTCAGCCCTCTCTAAGCGGTTTACAGAGTCAGCATATTGCCCCCAACAATCCGGGTCCTCATTTCACCCACCTCGGAAGGATGGAAGGCTGAGTCAACCTTGAGCCGGTGAAATTAGAACCGCTGAACTGCAGATAACAGTCAGCTGAAGTGGCCTGCACCCTAACCACTGCACCACCTCGACTCGTATGCTTGCTTGAGTAGAAAAGTGGAATATAAATCAAACAAATACAGAAACCATTGAAATGGGATTTCAGATCCATCTTTGTTTTGGCTAAACATCAATTGCAGTTGTTGTTTGTTTTGTTTGGAAGTTACTTCCAAGTAAAAAACGTGGAATCTGAACTGTAAAGACAGGAGGAAGCTTCACTTGATTACTTGGATGGGTTGTTCAAATCTATATGAACTAGAACATCCAATTTACATTTATGTAGATCTTGCAAGAAATTTTTGTGCAGCCTGAAATTGCAATCCAATATTCTAGTATTTGCAGATGTGAGTCTTGTATAGAACAGGATTGGAAGTTTCCAAGGCTATAATGGGGGAGATTGTGTGATTGGAATCCAGAAAACGGTCTTGATCTCTGTAAAATGAGATGTTAGATGGAGTCAAATGAAGGGAACCAAGATCCATTTGACTTTTGGAACAACTCATCTCAACTCTGGAATAACCAGGCAAGGGATGGGCTAACTCCAAACTTAATTAAGTTCCTCAACCTCCTTCCTTTCTACTCAAAAACCTGACCACTGTAGCTACATTAGCTAGAATTTTGCATTTGGAACGACACAGTCACACATGGACAACATTGCCTATTCAAGGAGAACACTTTTTATTTTACTAACTGCAGATTATGCAGAAGAGATAGTAGTATGAGGCAGGACCAGAACCTGCTAGTAAGATTCAGGGAAGTGACTGAACTGTGCAGGTTCATTAAGCAGATTCTTTAGAAAAGTTAATAGTAGTACGTTCTGAATCAATGAAGTGGACAAAATCATCTTTTCTGTTCTGTCTTTGCCACCTTCTTATTGAAATGAGCAAAGAGCAGCCAGTATGCAGTTCCATATATTGACACACACTCCCAGCAGTGGTGTCTTAATGGTTATTAACCATTAAGCAGATTAGGCAGGTGCTTAGGGCACCAGGTCCAAAGGGGGCACCACAAAGCTGAGAAAGAAAAATACTGATGAAGATTTGTACAGTATGTACAAAGGAGGGGGGCATCGGATTTGTCAGTGCTTAGGGCATCAGTGAGGCTTAATCTGCCACTGATTCTACTGTTTCCAGCACCACAACCCCACACAAATTGCTTGTTATTGCCAATTTCATTTGGCACACAGAGGCATCAGATATCTCCTCCAACAAGGCATCCAAGAATGCTGGGATTCATAGGCATCTGATACAAATTACAGGGATAAAACAGAACTTGTGACATCAAGATGCAAACTGTAAGCTTTCCTACTTGCATCCTGACATAATGACCGAAGTCCGTGGCATGTATCACATCATTCCTCAGCCAGCACGATCACATCTGAAGACCAACAAAGTGGGGAAGATGATCCAAGTAGAGGGTGGTAGAAGGATTATTTGATGTAAAGAGCTAACAAGCTCCATTCTGAGTCATGAAAGGTACAAATTCTTTACTCTTCCTACACCATCCGCAAGTAAATCAAACCAATAGTGCAGAGGCAATGTACACATTCTGGACTTGGATTTCTAGCTCAACAAGTCTGAGAACTGCTTGGAATAAAGCTTGTTCGGCACGCCTCTCCTAAGATGGAATGATGTACACAATGCTTTATGCATCCCCCCAAAAAGTGCCCTGGATTCTGAACAAAGCCTCAAACAAAACTAAAAAAAAAAAAAAATGTGTCTGAAAATCCAAAACTGATGACTGTTCAATTAAACTGGGCGTAAGCAACCTGTGGCTCCCTCACCCCTCTGCTGCAGCTCCCTGTCAGGTGGTCCCACCACATTTCCCACAGAAAACACCAGGAGCCACAAAACCTGGTTAGGCATGACTGTGTGTGTGTGTGTGTGTGTGTGAGAGAGAGAGAGAGAGAGAGAGAGAGGGGGAGAGAGAGAGAGGGGGGGGGGAGACAGAGACAGACAGAGACAGAGAGATGTGACTGGGTGGGAGTGAGTGATGTTGACTTGGCCGCGCCCACCCAGGTTTTGTGGCTCCCCGTGTTTTCTTTTCTAGGGGAAATGGGTCCAAATGGCTCTTTGAGTGTTTATGGTGGCAGACCCCTGAATTAAACCTTAGCTGGGCTCATGCGTAAGAAGTCTGATACTTATTCTTTTTGGAAATCATGTGCATTTGTTTCCTTTCAACCAGATTCTTTACTCTTCAGGGATCTGGGAACCTACATGTTCCAACCAATTATTATACCTAAGATCACAAATGGTGATCCAGGACATAAACTGTTTACCTTTCCCCCTCTTCAGAAGCCCATTAAGTGGCTAGAGCACAACCCCCATCACTCAAATCATTCCTATTTAGAACACTGAGCTGAATTTAAAAAAATCAGTGCGCTTCTTAAATGTGTGTAAGCAAGACACATTCTGGTAGAGAGAAGATCCCTGAGGATGGACTCCAGCATGAGTCCAAAAGCTTGGAAGACTAAACTTGTGATCCCAGTGACCGACCCAGACTGATTGTGCAACATTATCCTGGGAAATGTATATTTGCCTTCATACCTAAGAAAGCTTAAGAAGAACTTAAATACATATCCATGGGATCAACCACCACTTTTCCAACTGCAAAAGAGGTGGAGATGATCTCTTACATCAGCCATCTCCAGCCTTTCCAGCTCAGGGGATTGGGGGGAGGGGAGTTGTGGAGGGGATGGTTTCATTCACGCACACGCACCACTTTCAGCTTCATGCGCACGCACTTACCCAGGGGTAAAATGCTACTGATTTGGACTGGTTCGCTCGAACCAGTAGTAAAAAATGCTACCAGTTCAGGTGAACCAGTAGTTCTGACGATCAGCTGTGGCGACAATCAGCTGGGCCGCGCGATTTATATTCTCTAGAAATCGCGCTGCCTAGCTGATTGTCGCACAGCTGATCATCCGCACAGCTGATTGTTGGAACTACGGTTCGCCTGAACGGGTAGCATTTTTTTACTACTGGTTCGGGTGCATCAGTAATTCCGACGATAAGCTGTGCGACAATCAGCTGTGCAGCGCGATTTATAGTCACTAGAAAGCAGGAAATCCTGCTTTCTAGTGAATCTAAATCGCGTGGCACAGCTGTTCCCACCCCCCCCCCCGCTGTTCTACTTACCTTTGCAGACTCAGAAAAGGCTTCTTTATCTTCTTTTTTCAATGATGCGCGGTAGCGTGCGTTTGGCGCGCATGCATGCAAAGCAAACAGGTAGCAAAGCGAACCGGTAGCAGACTTCAGAGCATTTCACCCCTGCACTCACCCACCACTTCCGTATTCTGGTTCCAAATGGGCTGGCTGAACCCCTGTTTCACATCACTCTCTCAATGCAAAAGCAGTATAGTAAGTCACTCTTCCTTCTGCAGAATCCTGAAGCAACATTCAGCCTGAGGCATTCTTATACACACAGGAGTCTTGGAGGAGTAGCCAGGAACAATTTGTATGTTAGAAGCTTTGTCACTCTTCAACACAAGTGTCAGGGCCTCTTCCAAAACCCAAATGTTTTCTACCTATCCCTTTTATCCTTGTAACATCCTTATGAGACTAAGCTGAGAAATATGCAATAATGCCCAGCTCACTTTATATTGAGTAGAGATCTGGAGGTCGTGGGGGAGAGGTAAGTGAGATGGTTTATTTAAATATTTCCTTAGGGGAATCCATACCCCTTTGTCTTAAGAACAGAGAGAAGAAGACTCAGCTCTTTCCTCGCATGTCCTACCAGTTAAATGCTACTGATGGCAGATGACAAAGGACTGTCTTTATTAGACCTAAGAAATCAAATACAAATACGAGCAAACAAGAACAGTGACTCCAAAACAGAAGAAAAAGGAAGGTGTATTCTTACCAAGAGACATCAGTGTCTCATAGCTTTCTTGCATAACATCTCGATACAGAGCCTTCTGACGCTGGTCTAGATACACCCATGGCTCCATGATACCAGCAGTGTTCCCAGAGGCTTACCAGCACCTGTCAAAAGCAAATTAAATGCCATGGATTTTGCTGAAGTAGACTTCCCTTCCTTGGAGCCCTCCCATCGTATTTTGCAGCCCCAGCTGCATTTTTTTTCCACATATTTGATCTGGTCTCTGGTACTTGTAGCAATCATTGCATCCTATTGGATCAATGTTAACAAAATATTCCATAAGCATAAAGCATATTTTATCTGATCCCAGCTTGTTTGATTTAAAAAAAAATCAAAATGGAAACAATAATGTACTGCAGTAGCCACGTAAAATCAGCAACAGCTGCCCTACCACAGAGGGGTTTGGGGGCAGGACAGAAGGAGTAATTGCCTCTCCATGCCAATAAAACTCATAACCATAAATACACAGAGAGAGCTTCCTCTTACAACCAGAAGTAGAGTTTCCCATACAAGGCCCCAGGACAAAAGCCCATTTGAAGGGCTTTTCATGCACCAGACTCTTGCAGGCATCTGGGGACCAGGCCTTGGTTGCTCTTGGTTTCCATGGCTTCCAGTTTCAATTCAGAAAAGGCTTCACAGGCCTTTAAGGACTTTTACATTATAGGCTTACATTGATTTCATAACTGTGTTTTCCTCTCTCAAAAAGAGACCCTGGATGTTATCCTTCCAAGGACATTGGGGGAAGAGGAGAAGGGAAGACTTCCAAGAATCCCCAGGATCTGCCAGACTTTTTCCCAAAAAAAAGAAAGCTTCCTCAATCCTCTCCATTTCCCCAAACAGTTTAGTGTAGCACTAAACTACAAAGCAAGAGATCCTGAGTTCTAGTGGTATCTTAGGCACAAAGACAGCTGGGTGACCTTGGGCCAGTCCCTCCCTGTTAGCCCTGGGAGGAAGGCAGGAAGGGGAGCAAACTATTTCTTAAAAAAAAATAATGCTGTTATTTTCTGATTCTGTACGGGTCTCCTGCTTGAGCAGGGGGTTGGACTAGAAGACCTCCAAGGTCCCTTCCGACTCTGCTATTCTGCAATTCTGTAAAATCGGCAGGGAACTGAAGCAAACTCATTCCACTGGGACTACAGCTAGTGATACCTGCAGGTTTTTTTTAAAAAAAAAAAAAAACATTCACCACAGCTTTCCTTTTCCAACTTGGTTCATTTCATCTCTCGCTCATCAGAGGCAGATTTAAAAAAAATCCTTTATTTTTTTCTTAAAATCTACCTAACTGTCCAGAAGCAGCTGAATCCTCACCTCCCTTCAGGAAGCAAAAGTGCTCCGCTAACAATATATGTGAACTGATGGCTATTTTGAACTACCCTTCTGTCCCTGCAGATTCCTGCAGCCCCCTGCAGCAAAGAGGCTGGCTTTGTGAGTCTTTTTAGCAAATAGCCTTTCTGACTGCAGTCAGCAGGTTCCTAAGCAATGCCGTGCTCCGAACTTAAATTCTCTCATATCAAAGTTCACTCCCACCACCGCAGCAAGTCTTGATCCAAGTGCTAAATAATGGGTAAACTTAGCTTTCTGGATCTGACATGCTTTGAATCGGGTTGGAAAGAGATAAAAATCTACACCGGCATTCTGACTTCGAAATTGTATGTCTGGGCTTTTATAATCCTCTTGGTACTGAACAGGTCTGCCTTTGTATCATAAGCTACTGTGAGAAAACCTGTAGTTTTGCAAAGGGGCTAAAAATACATTTAAAAAGAAATTCATTCAGCCCTGGAAGGAAATTTTAAGCCATTCTGTAAGATCTTAATGCAGATCTATTCAGGGATTAGTCCTATTGAATCCAGCTATACTTAACCTCCAGATAAGTGCACACAGAAATACAATCTCTTTGCAAGGCTTCTTTTATTATTTAAACACAAAAGGTGTTTTATTTAAATGACCACGCCTTACTATAGTCATTTGTCCCAATCGTATAGCCTTTCAACATAAACTCAGCTTCTTCAACATTGCAGAGTGATGCTGTCATTTTTATCTCAGATCTTTGCTAGTGTAACTGTACCATTTTATCAACAAATCAAATGTACACAAGAGTATCGATAATCATTTCAGGCCAGTTTATTGATTTGTTCAGCCACCCAGGAGATTTAGGTGGCAAGATGCAATATCTCAGGATACAAGAGATGGGCATCCCCAGAAGTGGCAGGAAGATAACAAGGAAGGAAACAAATGCAATGCCTTTGCACTTATGTATATTCAGGATGCTATTACTATAGTTCAAAAAACAGGCCCATGCTGTGTGTTTTTCCCCAATCACATTAAATAACAATATAATAAAATAACCTCTGCTCCTGAATATACATTGAAATATGCCACCTGCTCCTTAAAGAAGAGGCCACTTAGAATACAGACACCCCGAAAATTAATTAGTGGGGTATGCCACTGCAACATATATATATGACCCCATCCAGGAGCAGCAAATTGGCCCCCAAATCTGATCAGCCTATGCCTAAAAGGTCTTGTATTAGGTAGGGGGAGGGGGCGGCAATCCAATGCAGAGATTGACTCTTTGGTTTAAAAAGGGCAGAAAAAGAAATATCCCCCTCTAAGTGCAGCTCTTTCTCCGTTACCCTCCTCAAGGGCCCCCCGTCTCTCTCTCTCTCTCTCTTTTTTTTTTATATATATATATATTTTATTATGTTTTCATTCTATACAATCACATATTTACTGTGCTTGATCAGGGCATATAACATTGAGTAATAAACACGGCCCTCACTTATATAGAAAATGCCCTCTACAATGCAAACCCAATATACCACCTTGGCCCACCATACACCCTCTTTCAACCCCCTCCAACTTTCATTCTTCCTTCTCACACACCCCTCTACGCCTACTTCCCCTCCCCTTCTTTCTAACCCTAACCCTGTCACTCCCTCTAATCCATTCCCTCCCTCCCTTCTCCTCCTCCTCTCTCTCACCCTCTCCACCCTCCTTCTTCTTTCACTCGACTCTTTCCTTCGGTATATTTCTATTATCTTCCAGTATATTCGGTTTGTTCTATTTTCGCACTAACATTGAAAAGCCACAGTATACAAATGCAATCATGGAATTTCTCTCTCTCTCACACACACGCACGCGCACACACACACACACACACACACACACACACACACACACGGACGCATCCCAAGAACGTCCCACCGATGCTCAATTGGGGCTCTCTTCTTTCCAAATCCCCACCACCGCATTGGTTTTATTTCGATCAATGACTCCCCATCTACCTACCCATTACACACACACACACACACACACGCACGCACACACACACACACACACACACACCACCCGAGGAAAGGGACATTGGGACCAATCCCTGCAAAAAAAAAAAAAAAAATCATCCAGGCCTGGATGCCGACGGCCCCACCCCCTCCGCCAGGATTTGCCTTGAACATCACCTGCAATCAGCCTGCGGTGCAGCTCCAGCAAGTTTGCAGGTGGGGCGGGGAGGGGGGAGTCCCTCTATTGCGGGGGGTGGGGGGAGGATCGGCGGCGGACACAGCGGCAACCCTTTAAGATGAATCCGGATGTGCGGCGGCGACTGAGCCGCCAAACTCCGCCTCTGTAAGTGGGGCTGCCGAGCGGCGGCCACGGCCGAGAAAGGAACAGCTTCCCCTTCTAAACAGGAAGAGGAGCCCTCTGGCGGGCACAGCCCACATCGGGGACCCTCGAAAGATGGGTCCCCATCGGGGGTCTCTGGAAGGGTTTGAAGCCCGGACCGGGATTGTTTGGGTGGGATTAGGTATACGGCCATCCAGGTACCTTGAACCCTTAAAGTCCGTAGGCGCGCAACTCCATCCTCATCTGATCTTTCATGTGACACTTTCCAGCCTTAAAATGTGGCGGCTTTATTTAATTTGTTTATTTATTTCGTCAAAATGTGTTAGACGACATATATATCAGTGCTGAAATTCAATTTTTACTACCGGTTCTGAGGGCGTGGCAGGGGAAGGATACTGCAAAATCCCCATTCCCATCCCACTCTGGGGCCAGTTTTCCGGTTCTCAGAACTACTCAAAAATCCGGAACCTGTCAGAACCTGCTGGATTTCACCCCTGATATATATGTATAAACATGGTTTGGGATATATGGAATGGATACAAATAAAAAGAAACATTAGGACAGGGACTGTAGGCACGTTAGTGTGCTTATGCCTGCCCCTTACAGACCTCTTAGAAATGGGGCGAGGTCCACGGTAGACATACTAACTCTAAGGTTAAAGTTATGGGGGTTTGGGGAAGAAACCACAGAATCAGGTAGAGCATTCCAGGTATTGACCACTCTGTTGCAGAAGTCATATTTTCTTTGGGGTCCAGCGGGCTCTGCCTGTACAGCTTTTGTGAATCAGCATCCTTTCTTGGCAGTAAATGAAACTGATGTCAGCAGAATTGCTATTTAGGCATGCCGTACAGGCTGGGTCACAATTCTTACTACAATGGACTTTCAGTGTCTCCATTGTGTTAGACTACGCTGCTGGCTGGGACTGCAGAGCCACCTCCGTGTACACAGATGAACTGCACAACAGTGTGTCTTCTTTGAACCCGAAGGACTGTCAAGTATACATAAATAAGATCACCAGGTACATTTTATCCCATGTATGCGGTTTCCCAAACACATGAAAACTCAGGGGGGCACACAGTGGTGTCAGGCCTTATACCCCATGGACACCATGCCCACACAAAGGATAAGGTATACAGAGGTGCCCCTTGGGATATACTTGAGTGCAAGAACCAGAGGGTCTCCACAAGTAGGAGGTTAAAACCCCAAGATGATGACCACAATGATGCTTTCAAGGCCCTGTCCCTTTTTAAAATGCATTGCCATCTTATTTTTTTTTTGATACAGGGACACCTTTTGAAAGATCTCTGAAGAATGAGGATCCTTATACAGGTAGTTTTCACTGGTTGCTTAATGACTGTTTCAAATTATGGAAAACCTGGAAAAGGGGACTTAGAGCCAAGATTTGATTTTGTGAGAGTCAGGGCCCCTCTGTAGTCACATGACCATGCTTTGGGTGCATTTATGATAGTATTTAACAATGGTTTTACATGTTCAAGGTTCAAGGTTCAAGGTTCATTTTATTTATATGCCACCCTATTCCCAGCGGGACTCAGGGCGGCGCACAAACCCAAAGGAGGGGAAGGAAACACAAGAACTACAGCAAAAAGTACAGGGAATTTAAAAACGACCAACAGCCACACGATTCGAGAGTGGAAGGGAACGGAACTCATCGACCCCAGGCCTGCCGACAGAGATGTTCAGAGAGGTAGAAGTACCATCAATTCAGTGTCTGGTTCAGGGTCTTTGCAAATGTTATTTTCCTGACTGCAGTCAGTTATATAGATCTGATCTGACTTCTCTTTCTCCTTTTCACCAGTGTTTCAAGCCTTTTTATCACTCTCTCGGTTACTACTACTCCAACTCCATCATTTTCTGCCAGAAAAGAGCACCTTGCTATAAGTTCTCAAAAATCCCAGCCAGGTCTGGGGTGAACAGCAAGGTGCAGCAGTACCTCCACTATGTTTGAACTGCTAATAATTGTAAAAAGAGGGTGTAGGAAGCTGTTAACTCTTCTGCACATTCAAGCAAGTCAGGTAATACACTACAGTAGCTGGTTTACATAGCATGCAAAACCATAACCCCAGTTGACAAAACTGAACTGCTGCTTTTATATGCTATGCTGTCTCCAGTGAAATCATACTGTTGTTTAATAGGATTGGTCCAGTTTGCACAACATTCCAAAACAATGTCAGGATTCCCACAGCATACCAAACCACAAATGGCCCAGCTCATTTTAATCTGAATGTTAAATGGACTGTTAATTCCTGTACAAAACTGCATAATGAATAAGGCCCAAATGTGCAGACTTGTAAAATTTCAATCGCAACTAAGGATACCTATGTATGTTTGATGGAGTCCTTTCTGGAAGATGAAAGAAATATGTTGAAGGGAAAATATTAGGATGGGAATGAATGGAAAAAACTGAAATAAAAAAAAAACCAATTCACCCTATTTACCTATATTAAATTAGTTTTCTTACAGTTTAGTTTCTTTTCTATTTGAACAGGGTTTTTTTGTTCAGCAAATGGTTGCTTCCATATTGACCCCAAGAGACAGAACATGTAAATCAGATAGAATGGTGATGAAGTAATCCATGAAATTTAAAAGGACCATAAAAGGATCTTTAATTTAAAAATAGCAACATTGCATTGAGTTTCCTTTTGATTGTAGCAATAAACATTGACAAGATAATCATTTGCTTGAGATATTATTGGAAAAGCTTCTTGATTCTGAGATTTTTATCAGTGGTCTTAAGGCTTTCACTGGAATGGTCCTGCCTTAATAAAATATTCATATATCCATCCAAAGCTTCAGAACTAATCTTTTGAATCGGGGATGAATGTGACATTTTCTACTTGCAAATCATGTAATGTGTTTCCAATGTTTCTTATTTTTTTTGCTCTCTGAACACTTTCTAAAAAAATACTAAATAGGGCACATTTTAAAAATGTTTTTGCAACTATCTTCAATAATTAGCTAATAACTTTCATTTCACAGACCTGAGTATATCTTGGGGGGACCCACCAGTGTCCTGGGATCACACTTTTAGAAACAGATGGCCCATGAAGAAGAAGAAGGGGATGAAGATAGAATGTAATGCTTATTAGGAAAGAGACTGAATGGGCTGCATCTCTATTGTAATGCATTTGCATCTTGTTTCTTTCAAAGTAACAGATTATCAAGAACCTGCCACCAGATTTTGCCCCAAAAGCCTGTTGAGAGAGAGAGAAAGGCTATAGCCAACTCATATCAAGTAGATGGTAGACATGAAACATAATGTCTACTGAGATTAAGTCAAATTCATCACTTGTGATGTACAATAGAAATAAGATATAGGTACTATATTTATAAATATATAAATGCTTAAACATGTAAGACCTAAAAAGCAATGTTATTAAAGCACAGGAAAGAAATAACATCCAGATAACCCAATTTATAAACAGTTTCTTGCAAATCCTTGGGACAGCCAAGAGCAATACAAGCAGTACAGGCAATCGTACTTTCAGTCTCACACAAATTCATTCCCTCCAGATGTGTTGGGAAGACAATTCTTAACCTCCACCCCAGTCTTGTATTATGCGCATCTATTAGGAAATATTGTGATCTGGAACATCTGGAGGGCATGTTCTGGGAAGGGTGGTAATTTAGCATCTGAACCTAAACCTTAAGGACAGTGTCCTCCTCTTTTCTGACAGCACAAGATACTCTAATCATATGCTTGGAGAACTTTCACCAGTAGAACGGAGATTACAACTGTCCCTGCAGATGCCTCGAAAAATTGCCAACGGTGAGATCAACAGTGCTGGGATTCCTAGAAGAGCCCGGAAATCGAAAATAAGATAGGCTGTCTTCCTGTCCTTGCCTTTTTTCTTTCCCCGCTCTCGATTTAAGACTCAGCTGCCTTACAAAGGGGGTAGGGAGTGGACTCGATTACATAGGTTTGTCTGTTCAGGTCTAGCTGAATCGGAGGAAGCAAAGACTTCTGGAGAGGCAGCCCTTCACAGCCTCGCTCTGCTTCAGAGCCAGGATTGGCTCAGCTCCTTTATGCAAGTCCTCTGTCTAAAATGGTAGATGATTTCCAAGCTTGAGCAGGGAGTTAGACTAGAAGAACTCCAAGGTCTCTTTCAACTCGGTTATTCCATTAAGAAACTACACTCCCTCCCTACAAACCATCTCAAGGGGCTTTTATACTGTAAACTCAAACTCAACGCTGCTTGCCAATGAATAGCAATCTTGCAGTACAGTATTATACAAATATAATGTATAAAATTATATTATACAAATATAATATATAAAATATATGAAAGTAACTACAGACCCTTCACATTCTGGATATAAATTGTTTCAACTTCTACTCTCAAAACGACACTATAGGGCTTCTGAACCCCAGAACAACTAGACACAAGGACGATTTTTTCCCAAATGCCATCACTCTGCTTAACAACTTTTCCCCACAACACTGTCATATTACCTATGAAGACTATTACTATTATTATTCTCTTCCTTCCTAGTACCTATCTCTTCCCACTTATGATTATAACTCTGTTGCTTGTATCTTTACATTTTGTATTGGTTTTTCCCCTTGTATAATTTTATTGCTTATTAGTAACCTATGACTATCACTGTGTTGTATCTTATGATTCTTGATGAATGTATTCTATTTTATTTTTTTCTTTATGTACACTGAGGGCCTATGCACCAAAGACAAATTCCTTGGGTTCCACCACAAAACCGCGGACGACAAAATCGCCAGTGAACTTGTCAGAACAGGGAAAATTCATTTGTTTTGTTTTTGTTTTGAGATGATGAAATTGCAATAATGTTTAGGTATGAATGCTGCTGATTTAGGATTGACTGGTTATTTCTAAATCTTTCCCTGTGCCATTGTGGTAATAGCTGCGTAGATATTTTGAACAGAGAATTCACATTTCTACCAAAAAGCATGACTATTTTTGTATGGTACGTGCTAATTAAGAACTGGATTTTTCTGGCAGCTGCAGGAAAACAGATGGGAATAAAAATACAAGAATCAACAAAGTTCATCACAAATTAGTTATTGGAAAAGGTTGCCAGGGACAACCCTGTTGTTCCAACTGAGATAAGTCAAGAGGCGAGGCAGAGACTAGAAGTGACCACTACACAAAAGATTCAACAGAGCCCTGGTGTCACTGTCCAAAAGAGACTAGGCAAAGAGTTCTTGAACAATTACAACACAGCTGCCAAGATTCCATAAAGCAATGAAGTCTTGAAGGACTTCCACTGCTTCCCTTCACACTGGGAAAGAGTAGAAACAGTACTTTAGCCAGCACCCCTCACACAAAAACTTCCCTCCCTATGAGTAAAGTGTCCTCTCCTTGTCATAAGTAGCCAGGGAAAGAGAAGAAGAGTGACAATGGACAATAGTAACTCCTTAGGACCAATTCTGCAATCCCTTCTGAGTAGATATGCACAGGACTGTGCTGTAACAAGCTACTCTAAGAATTTGTGACATCCAAACTGAAAGTCAGCTTCTGATACTTCAAAATTCTGAGGTTAAGCCTCAAAAGTTGCCTCATGTATGGCAACCACTTCACAAATGCTTAGAGAGCAGAACATGGCAGAAATAACAAAAAAGCAGTTCCTAGAAATCTTAAGCTTGCAATACACAGTCTAAATACAAATTATTCTCTAAAGTGCAAATGGATTGTCCCATATACACATGTAAATCATAAGCAGGATGCCTTGCCTTTTGCTTCCCTCCCCCTTCCCTAACCCAAGGCCGGCAATGGCAGTGAGTCCCTAGAACAGAAACAGACTTCATTTTCATAATAAAAGACACATTTAGAACAGTTTAAGCTTTCCCCATCAAGTCTGCCCTATCCAACCAGACTGCCTGGGGAAATGCAGTAATTCTAATCTTCAACTGGCATTTATTGTACTTTCTTTTCATCTCTTAAATGGGAAACATTTTATGTACTGCTGCCCAGATATGATAGCCCTAACCTGAATATCTGAAAGATTAATGGCTCAAGAAATGGCATCAAGTAATTAGACTCTTGATAATGCCAGATTTTTCCTTACAAGGAAAATGCTCATGTTTGAGAGCATTGCCTGATGGAAGGGGAGACAGAAAATCAGAATGAAGATTCTTTTCTTATTTTTCCTTTCTGATAAATTGAGGGGCCTAGTGTTTTAAGTTATCCATTAATCCATTTTATTTTTTTGTTAAAGTGAACATTTAAAAAAAAACATAAATCTGTAGTACATAAAGAACAAATTCTGCTAAAAATTAAAAGTGAAGATAAACACAATAAACAGCTTATTTTCTACATATCAAGAATAACACTGCTAACAGGTCATTATAGTTAGGCTAATGGCCAGATATGATATAATTGCACAAGCTATCCATTGAGCTGGAAATCATTTGCTGAATTAATGATGAATTAAGTTTTCCTCACTCCTCAAGCGAAGACGGAAGACCTGAAAAGTTGACAAGGAGTCACCCACCAAAAACAAATTCTAAATCTTATTACCCCTGAGGAGAGAGAACTTTGAGAATCCTTACAAAGGGGGGAAATCATTTGCCTCCTTTTTTTAACCTGGTTCTAACTACAGTGTTTTTAATGGTTGGATTCACACACTGCGCTAAAAAAAACTCTAAACACTGGTTTGTTTTCTGTTTCGTGTGCTTATGTGAAGCCCGTCTTTGCTTAACCAACCACGATTTTAAAATGCACGCGAACCTCGTCTTCTATTACCACATACGGGTGAATAGATAAAAGAAATCTAATGACACATGAAGTGGAAATCTGCTTGTGACAAGTCCAGGACGTTCGTACTACAGCTCCTTCTACTACAGTTTATTTATGTTTTATTATTCCACGGGCGATTCGAGGCGCAGTTTAGCTGCGGAAGCGTAGATGGTTGCAGTCCGGCTTAGAAACCGTAACGGCACAGGAAGGGGTTGGCTCAAGAGCGCGGGGCCGTGCGTGGCCAGCAACCGCGGACGAATCCAGAGGAATAGATCCGGGGTGGGGAAAAGAAAAGAAAGAACAAAAGGAGAGAGGCGGCCCGCTCTTCCACTCGTGTGTTCGTTTATATATATCTTCTCATTTATCCCCCCGAGTTACTTTAACGTCGAAAGTGCGTCGCGAAGCACTTGCAGAATCCGCTCCCTTTGAGGTTTACGCCCACCCAACCCCCCATGTTCTGGGCCGGGGATAGACGCTGATTGCTGGTTCACCGGGAGCACGACCGGACCGGAGTGAGAACCGCCGCAGCTCAGGGTCGTTTCGCTTTCCCCGGGGCGCTGCAGCCATTAACTCTTGAGCAACCGCAGGTAACGTTTTGGAAACGATATATGGGGGTGGGGGGATTCAATAAATATTGTATTAGACACGGGAGAGGAATGCATTGTTCGTGACGAATTTTGCGTCGAGCCTCCAGGCAGCTTAGGCTCGTTTTCGTCTTCGTTTGCAGCCCTGACACGTTTTCTGGGGGCAAAATTCCCGTCGAACTTAGGGGAAACTAAGCTCCCCTAGCAGATAAGGTTACCTTGAATGTCAGGGCTCAACCCCTAAATTTGAAAGAAGGGAGTGAGTGAGGGGGAAATAGAGAGCATCTTTACTCCACAATTGTGTGGTCAATTAAATAAGTTGCATGAAAAGCTTCCAATCTTCATAGGTATTTGTTTGGAATCAGAATCTTTTATTAAAATAAGTAGAATGTCTGTGCAATAAATAGGACCCAAGAGTGTAGGACCAGCTCATCATGAAGATGGATGAATGAAAGTTCTCCTACAGTCCTAAACCAGCCACCTCTTTTCTTCCAGGAGTTGTATTACAGCAGCTTCCAGATTTTCCAGTCAGAAAAGTCTGTGGTCATTGTGAGCTGTGAGCTGCAATAATATTTCTGAAGGGCATCAGATTGAAAAAGATTAACTCATATTTGTACTTTGGTTGGTGGGGCAGGTAGGGGAGGATTCTTTAACAATGGTTCCATTTTATGGGATTATTTAAATTGCCTCTAAATGGCAATTGGGGAGTTCAAATAAGTTGGGATACACAATTTTCCTTTGATACCACATGCTTTAAGTCAATTTTGACAGAAGCACTCCCTGAGATTTTTTTTAGATTCCTTTCAAGGTCAAGGGACTGAAACACAGAGTTTCCTGCAAATGACCTTGTCAAAATAATGAAGAACTAGATTTCTGATTGCAATGTTCCTAAAACATGTACCTTAATATCCAAATTAGGCAGTTTGAGAGATTGGGATCCCAGGTTCATCAGCCCAACCAGCTAAGGAGTCAAATAGGTTTTTGACATCATTGGAAGGAGAAAATGGAACATTTTTGGACCATATTTTTCATTATATTTGGTCTTTTGAGAGTTTTTAAGAATGAAAATAGGAATCTTTCATCTTCTTTCTTATTTCCTAAAAATTGTATTTCCATTTTTAAGTCAAATACCATGTCTTGGAAATCAGGTAATTTTATGGCCAAATTTCAGCAGCACAATTTCAGCATGCTCTGGGATGATCCCTGTTGTAAATAATAATGTACTACATTATAATAATGTAATAATTATACACAGTTATAATTTGCGTTGGTCACTCTGATCCTTAGAATAATCCTATAAATTCATCAAATATTTCATCAGTTATACTTACTTATTTGGAAAGTGAGGGCCTTGAGCATACTTAAGGCCAAATATAATACAATCCTGAACATGCTTACTTAGAAGTAAGTCCTACTATTTTTATGCAATTTACAACCACATTTAAGCCACTGCAAGGCTATGAATTTATGCCTTGCTTATATTTGACTCAGGAATTTCCTAGCACATTCTAAAATGCTGTGCTTCACAATGTTGCCTTAGTTAAATTTACTATGATCAGCCATTGATCACCCTGTAATAGCACAAACACATTTCCAAGCTCTAGACAAGTTCAGTCAGCTTTTCTAGTCAGATTTGGGAAAATATTACCTGTCAGCTGCATCATTTGCAACAAAAGACCCACCTTACAGGGCTGTTGTACAAATTACTGAGGTAACAGTTATTTTCAAGTGCTGTAGAATGCTATTGAATCATGAGACTGAGTCATAGAATTTTGCTCATTTTTAAGAAGGAAATAGATTTGAAAGGTGCCAAATCCTGCTTTAGATAGTAATGATTGAGTGAGTAAACCTCATAGTATGATTTCTTTAATATAGAAAATCTACTTCTTGTTTAATTTTTTAGCTTTTGTTTACCTCATTCCCCCCCCCTTCCCTTGTGCTCCTGATTTCCTAACTTTTAACTTGTTGATACTATGGCTTCTATATTTCAGGAATCCTTTTGTTCAAGCAGGTTAAAGATGATGGGAGAAGAGGAGAATCTGGTGAAAGAGGAGGAAATTCTATCAGAGGAGGAGGAGGAAGTAAAAGAGGAGGAAATATTCACAATTGTAGAGGATGAAGAACACCTGGTGAAAGAAGAGAGAATATTTGTGGAGGAGGAGGAAGAGGAGGAAGAAGAAGAGGATGATGAGGAAAGTCTGGTGAAAATAGAGGTGATACTCCCAGAGAATGAAGAAAACCTAGTAAAAGAGGAGGTACTTCTTCCAGATGAAAGTTCCCTTCTGGAAGAATATGAAATCAATGTTTTTCAAATCCAAGGGGATGAAATACCCTGTGATAGTGAACTTGGTCCTGAGATCTCAGGTTACATGCCAAGAAAGAGACATTGTAAAACCATGCCACGGGGAGGAACTGTTGGAGAACCCAACCAAGCCACAGCCCGGAAGGGTGGAAGAATCTATAAGTGCCCTGACTGTGGAAAAATCTTTAAGCGCTGTTCACCACTTATCAGGCACCGAAGAACCCACACCGGAGAGAAACCTTACGTTTGCCGCGAATGCTTGAAACGTTTCAGTGACAGCTCGGCCCTTGTGAAGCACCAAAGAATCCATGCAGGAGAGAAACCTTACACGTGTCCCGAGTGTGGTAAGAGCTTTTCCCAAAGCTCAACCCTGATTGCACATCAGAGAATACACACTGGAGAGAAACCATATAAATGCCCCGACTGTGGGAAGAGTTTTAGCGTGAGCTCTAATCTTGTTGCTCACCAAAGAATCCACACAGGGGAAAAGCCTTTTGGGTGCCCTGTCTGTTTAAAAGGTTTTCTGGTCAGCTCCCATCTTATCAGACACTTGAGAATACACACTGCAGAGAAACCTTACATTTGCAGAGAATGTGGTGAATGCTTTACCCAAAGCTCTCACCTCGTCGTTCATAAGAGAATTCATACGGGAGAAAAACCCTATCTCTGTTCTGAGTGTGGGAAAAATTACCGCGGGATCTCCGATCTGATCCAGCATCAAAGGATTCACACAGGAGAGAAGCCCTACAAATGCACAGAATGCGGCAAATGCTTCAGCCAAAGCTCATGTCTCAAGAAGCACCAGCGAATCCATACAGGCGAGAAACCTTATATGTGCCTCAGATGCGGGAAGAGATTTAACCGGAATTCACATCTGACTAGACATCAAAAAACCCATGCGGTGTAATTTCTAAAGAAGAGCTCTCTGCAGAGTTCCTCTCTATTACAGCCCCTGAAGAAATAGTGATGGATGTCTCAAACAGCAATTTGTTCCTCATCTCCTGTAGGATCTTTTGTCCAAATCCCTTGAACCTAATCTGCAAGAATATAATGTTTTCTTCCCTGGCACTGGTTAAAATCCACTTTCAAGATTCCCTCTTTTCCATCCAAGATCCTAAAAGGATCTTAGAATCTTCCCTGGAATATTCTTTTCCTTGTTATGATTTTGAAAATGACACCCCATTTCAAATACCTTCAGGCATATCAGCCATTACTTTTCCCCTGGAATTCTCAGAATATCTTAACCTTCTACTATTCCTCATGTTTCCACATTGAAAGAATTGGAAGCTGAGAAAAGTTGTGTTGATAGCAGTGGAGGAGAAACAATTAGCACTCATATCAAACTCTGATGAGATCAATCTCTTTTATTTGCTAGTAGCATGTGAAAACAGCAAATAATAATATTACCACATGAAATTGACATACACCCTTCAGTGGACTGCTTCATGGTTTCATGCTGCCACAGCAGGTCATGGTTTCAATCCCTTGCTTTTTCATTTTAAAATATCTTTGGATAACATGAGTGGGAAAGACTGTTGCCATAGAACAGTACTGCTAATTGGAATAAAAGTGCTGGGTGAAACAGCTGAACGATCTGATATAAGTTCCAGTTCTGTATCCACGGATGTCATGTTACACCCTAAGAAGCACAAAAAGCAGATGGCCTTCCTTGGTATTACTGAAGAACAATCTGGCATCTTATGTAGCCTGGTCACTGCCATGCATTTATAGGCTTGTAGTGACAATATCAGAGGTTTAAATTATATGTCATTATTTTTCTATTATTATTTGTTTTACCTTTTAGTGGCGTTTATTGAACATTTTGGAGTAGATTTCTCTGTCAAGTGACAATAGAATAGATAGTGGCTTAAAGACTGAATTATGCATCGGAAATGCTTCGGTTTCAGTGTCGCCACTGAGATTCCTGCTTGTTGGCCTTGGCAAGTATTTTCTTGGTGTAAATCAGCCCCGTAAAATTTGCAGTATGGGGAATTATAGCCCTTATTTGTTTATAATGTTGCAAAGGTTATACAGGTTGAACAGCTTAAATGTGCTCCCTACGGACACTATTACTGTGTTTCTCCTTGGGTTTGGGCTAATTTTCACACCCCTTGATGGGAAATGTGAGTTCTTCTAATACCGGTAGTCCTCGAGTTATGAAGGTTGACCGTTTGAAATTACAGCAGACCTCCCCCCCCCCAAAAAAAACCCTCTACATATGACCTTGTTCCAAAGTTACAACCCCTGCAGTGCCCTCATAGACTGACCAACCATGGAAATCTGCAGCATGTCCACCTACCTATTCCCTCCCTCCATTTTGCGCTGCAAGGCCCCCACAGACACTAGGCCTGCGTTGCCGCCCCACCAGGTTCCACATATGCCACCCCACCCCAGTCATTGCTCACTTTTTGAAGAGATTCAGGAAGTCAGGGGAAGGAAGCAGGCAGGCTGCTTTTGCTGGGCCATTGCTACGCCATGAGGCACAATTGAGGAAAATAAATTCTGATGGTTTTCATTTTATCACTAGTCTTGGCTCCCCCAGCTTTAGCTATACTAATTTTATGCTAGTGCAGCTAGTGCTGGGGGGAGCTAAGGCTAACAATAAAGGGGAAACTGGCAGGATTTCTTCTTGATTTTGCCACGTGGACCAGGAACAGATTAGACGTGTCCTCCTTCCCTATCTTGATCTCCTTAGCTCTGCGGATCTTTGAAAGGTAAGCATGCAATTGTGATGGACTGAGATAAGGGGGAGGTCCATAGGGCTGTAGGAACCCCAAAGAGTGGGAATTGGAGCATAGAGTATCTCTGAGTAGGGAGAGCCCTTGGGAGGCCCAATGCAGGTAGGTCTGTGCAAATCTACCTTGGCACTTACAGAACTATGGTAATGGGGGAAATGAGGAGCCAGGAAAGATAGTCTCCTTTTTACACAAGAAGAATCGCAGGGAAAGGAGTAAAAATTTGAGAATACTAATCTGTTCTGAACATGAGCAAGAGAAGCTCTTGCCTTCCCTTGAGGCAACTATGACTCTTAATTTCAGTTAAAGAGCAGATGGAAAGACTCGTTTTCTGAGAAATGAGGAGAAAAAAGACAGATGCCTTAATTTTGATGGCTGCAGAATACCTAAAAGTATTTCAACGTTTCTCCTCTTTGCCCTTTAAAGCCCTGCTCCATTTTATATCAGGATGATCTCCATCCCATTATGGTTCAGATCAGTGGTGAGCTCCTACTGGTTTGGACCGGTTCAGCCAAACCAGTAGTGGTTTGGTGGCCTGGGTCACTGGAACTGGCAGCGACCCAGGCCTGCCACGTCCCCAAACCAGTTCTCCGGGCAGTGCCATAGGCGCCACCATTTTGTTTTTCAGTTCTGCGCATGCGCAGAACAATTTTAATTTCACTGCGCATACGCACATACACAGTGCGCACATGAGTGGAGCAGAAGTAGTGCCTGCCAGAACCCGCCCCTGGTTCAGATATATTATTCTGCTTGTACCTTGCAAAAAAGTACCTGATAAGTTTTCTACTTCCGGTATTGAGAGGTGTGTTGTGACTTTTGTTTTCCTTGGTTCTTGAACATCAAAATAAGATGATGTGTTACGCTCCTAAAATATATACATGTCATATGCTTACCAGTGATTTGTACTGTGTAGTGCATGCCCATCCATGCTTTTTCAGAAGTTCAGTATATTTGCAGAGATTTTGTCCCAAGGTATGTATATAAAGGAAGGAAGCTACAGTATTTCAAACACAAAAAAATAGAATGGTTTTAGATTTTTTTAAAAAAATAGTTGAGGCTCCCCAATCCTATATTTCTACTTCTGACGTACTGCAGCATAGTATACTTAGTTTTGTTTTAAATTGAAAGTGGCAAATCATTTTAGTCTTGTTTGCAATGCATTAATTAAATTGATGTTGATGAGGAAAGTTGGAGGGTGCATCATATAATAATATAAAATAATATGCATTTAACCCTTTGAATAAATTGTACTAGGACTGGTGGCCAAGGTGAACTGTATCAAATATATGGTGTGTGGGTCAAGGTTCAAACCATCTTCCATTTGTCTTGTATTTTCTGCAACACAATCTTGAGTCCCATTTTTTGGATACCCCAACTTTTTCCAAAATGAAGTATGCTTTTAATGACTAATTCAAACACTAGTTAGAATTCTGTAAAAGCATCATAAAGTGGATATTGTACTTAATACTCATTGCAAGTACTTGAAATAATTAATCAAGCACAGTATTAGATTCACTTAAGATACTGTATTATAACCTATTTTTGCACTGTTTGCCACCTCTGCAGAATAACTAAGAAGTTCAAAGGGAATGTGAATTTAAATGGAGGCCCATGTAAATATATATAGCAAATATTATTATCATTTCTGTACTACATAAGGAAGGTTATCACACTGCTGTTGAAAGCTGAGCACAGAAATCAAGCATGGTTTGAAATGTACATATGCACACTACTTTAATTCTGATAAATATCTATGGAGATCCAGGTCATGGTTGTTCCAAAGGTGCTTTTTTTTGTTTTTCCTTGAAGACATTTCACTTCTCATCCCAGAAGCTTCTTCAGTTCTGACTGAATGGTGGAGAATGGAAGGATTTATATTCCTTGCAATCATCTGGTCATTAGCACAATTCTCTTTCTGAGAATTGTTGAGGCCACTTGGAAGTTTATCTATGCCCTCAGGGTCAGCTGGATAGTGCAAATAGGTGTGAAACCTTCTAGGAACTGCTATCATTTAATTCTGATACCAGTTTTGACTTCATATCAAAGGACAGGATATTGTATTTTTTCCTCTTTTGAAAATATCTGGAGGATGAATACTTGCTTAGCATTAAAAGTGGACATACAGTATAATATATTGACTGTCTGGTTCCACACAACTTACGAGGCTAGGATATACCAGTAATAGTTGAGGGGAATTTATGATTCAGCATCTTATAGAAATCCAGACACAGTCTTAACTTCCTATGAACTACACCACCACTTTAAAGAATATGTGATTTCTTTTTAAACAAAACTTGTTGGGCATTGCTTGTTATGTGAACACAGCAAATGTATTTTTAATCCAGTTTTAAAGTACTGCATTGAGCCATTGTATATACCAGATATCATGCTGATAGTTCACTGGTCAAGATAATTCATCTACCCAAAAATGCTTAATCAAAGTGTTATGAAATGTTTAAAAAAAATAAAAAATGATACAAATAGCAGAATGCCAAATCAACTGTCCCTTAAAGGCCCTTCTTTCAATAAATTTTCTATAATGCTGTGTTTTATCTTTTCAAGCACTGTTTCTGTTCCGAATAGCAGATTGTAAGAAAGCCATGCCAAGGGAGGTAGCATCGACCAACTTCTAAATGAAATGAACTACAGTATTACTTCATTTCCTTTGAAGCAAATTCAGACAATATGTCCAGAGGCAGAGGTGAACTAGCCACGAGTGAAAATACAAACTTCAGAATATTCTTGCTCAGAAGTTAAGCCTTGGTATGGAAAACATTTAAAGTTCTAACAAACCTGCCTTAGAATAAACTTCTCTTTTAATCTTTCATTTTAATCTTTAAAAGTACCTTAAGTCAGGATGCACAGCTCACCTCCTACTTTATCTTCACAACTATCCTGTAAATTAGATTGAGAAATGGTTACTGTAAGCTTTTTGATGAAGGAGTAATTTAAATTTAAAGTTTTTTAATGGAGAAATTTAAATAGTATGTCACAAAACATGCTAAATCACTCAGGCTGGTAACCAGGAAAGTTCATATAACTACATCCTCTCTGTCTTGTTTCATGCAAGTCTTTAATTATGATCAACGGTTTCCACACATCTGAACCTTTAGACATTTCCAGTTAATACTCACCTGAATCAGATCCTGTGGACCAAAATTGGCAGCTGCCTTAAATTGTGTTACAGGTACAGTATGGGAAAACTGGACCATGATTAAGGAGCTATATAAAGAGGTAGCACATTCATTCCCATTCACCAAGCTAAGTAGATTTGCATTTCATATGAATAAGTAATCCATCTCCTTAACTGAAACCTAATTACTGTAATTAATGTATTCTCTCTCAGTTTGCACTGTATCTCTTGGAAAAGATTTGGCTCCAATGCTGCTCTGAGATGAAAACACTGGCATGTAACACAGGGGTGTATAGATGTTTGAGGGATATGAACATGCTGTCCTGAGCTTTCACAGGCTGCAACAGATCATCCAGAGATATTAAAATAGCATTAGTAGCATTTTGGGGGAAGACATTTGTAGCAGATGTTTGAGTAGAAAGCTTCCAAAAGGGACAACATTCCCATTTCCCATTGAAATCACTGGCAAGTAGATCCCAATACCCATATTTGGAGGCTAATTTAGAGGTGGCAGAGGAGTTGGGGTGAGCAGCAGAATCCCAGAGCAATGAACTTTTGGATTTTGGCTATGAGTTTTCTATAGCCACAGTAGCTGCTCCTGACCATTCTTACAAGCCATAGCACTACTAGGTGTTTCTGTCAACTGGTGGATATGAGCAAGGCAAGATACTGCTGTATCCCAATTCCTACATACAATTTTGTTGCAAACTAGGGAAGAACATTCTATTCACTTTTCTCTGGTTTAGTGTAATGTTTTAAAGCATCAGCCTAGAAACCAGGGGAGAGTGAGTTCTAGTCCCAATTTAGGCATAAAAGCCAGCCAGGTGACTTGGCCAGTCATTCTCAGTCCATACTTAGTTGATCCACTTAGGGTTTTTTTTTCTCCTAACATTTTCCTAATATTGTCTGGCAACAGGAAGAAACCAAAAATGGGTAGTACCCCCTCCCCCATTGTATAGTGGTGAAAAGGATGGCATAGTAACAAGGATAATTCAAAGGAATCCGGAAAATTACTGTATTTGTCCATGCTGAATTAATGTATTTTATTGATTCTCACGTCACACAGAACCAACCCAGATAGAATGGGGTTTGCACAACTTACAAAGTTCCTACCTCCCAAACACATAAAAGTAAATGAAAAATTACAGTTGATATAATGATTAAGGTGCTGGACTAGAAAGCAGAAAACTATGAATTCTAGTCCACTCTTAGGCATGGAAGGCAACTGGAGGGCTTTGGGCCACTTATATCTTTAATATAACCAACCCACCTTTACAAGGTAATTGTTGTGTGAAAAGTAGAAGGTAGGAACATTGCTTTGAGCCAAAATAGAGTCTGGATAAAACATAACAATAATTAGGTAACATAACACAACCAAAAATTCACTTTCTACTTAATATTACTTCTTCACATTCAAATTGAAGGTTGAATTCCCAGGGATCTCTTAGCCAAGCAGATTCCTTCACCAACCCCCTCCCACTCCCTTTCTCCACATAAAAGTTATTCAAGATTCCAGACCAGCATGGCATCGTAGGAAATTATGCCTCCCAAACTATGCTACTTCTCAGTAGCTCACTGATCCTGTTATAGCAACTTCTCTCACTCTTCTACTTCAATGTTCTGTTCTTTCTTCTGAGTATTTTCTCAATGTTTCCCTTTTGCTTTGCCACCAGTGAATGCCGAATTGAGTTTTATCTCCAAATTAGCTGTTAGCTGGCCAGGAGTGCAGTACAATAGTAACTCAGCTATTTAGTGAGCCCTTAGCACAGCAATTCATAGCATGTAAATCCACTAAGAACCCAATGCTCAGGTGCTTGTAGTTTCCTAGGACATCTCCCCACTGACTGAAAATAACAGGCTTTCAGATCTCAATATTTGTACACAAGAGTAAACAGTAGTACATTCTGTACACAGCTGCATATATTCCTTGAGGCATCAGATATTCCACCTGTCTTTCAATTCAGCCTGAATTTAGTCATCTCAATAATTTCCTGAACTTTCCGTGATATTTATAACCTAGATTTTCATTCCACTTGGCTTTCTGCTTTTAGAAATAACTGTCAACTAACATTAGATCGAGAGGCTGCTTGAATCAGAATGCCCTGGTTGAATACCATTGTATCTTGTATGAGAAGTTAAAGCATAATATAACTCTGTAAAATAATAATCTAAATAACCATTATGTTAATATATAACACAATATAAACCTTATCACAGATACTATAATTGCCTTCCTAGCATAGGCTATGAAAATCACAGTAAGAATATTATTGCCAAAGAGAACAAGTAGGGAGAGTGCAGATAGTAGCAAGTTGCACTCAACAACTTTTGAACTTTGAACACCATTTGTCAGCTGTGACCAGGGGGGCATTTGCCCAGGTTCGCCTGGTGCACCAGTTGCGCCCCTACCTAAACCGGGAGGCTCTCACAACAGTCACTCGTGCCCTTGTGACCTCTAGGCTGGAATACTGCAATGTGCTCTACATGGGGCTGCCCTTGAAGAGTATTCGGCGACTTCAGCTAGTCCAGAATGCGTCCGCGCGAGTGATTGTGGGTGCACCTCGCTTCACCCACATAACACCTATCCTCCGCGAGCTGCACTGGCTACCTGTCGATCTCCGGATACGCTTCAAGGTGCTACTTGTCACCCATAAAGCCCTTCATGGTAGTGGATCTGGGTACTTGAGAGACCGCCTACTGCCAATTACCTCCATGCGACCGATTAGATCCCATAGACTAGGCCTCCTCCGAGTTCCATCTGCCGGTCAATGCCGACTGGCAACTACGCGGAGGAGAGCCTTCTCGGTGGCAGCTCCGACCCTATGGAACGATCTCACCATGGAGATTCATACCCTCACCACCCTTCAGACTTTCCGCACAGCCCTTAAAATCTGGCTATCCCGTCAGGCCTGGGGCTAAAGACTGTAACCCACCCGAATGGTATGAATGTTGTGCTTTTAATTATGTATTGTTTTATGTGTTAAATGTTTTTTCCCCCCCCCTTTGAGTTGTAAGCCGCCCTGAGTCCCCCCAGGGAAAAGGGCGGCATATAAATAAACTTTCATAACTCATAACTCATAACAGCAGCCCTGCTTGCTTTTATTAGATTTATACCCTGACCTACTACCTGATGATGTTCAGGGTGGACTCTACCTATAAAATCACATAACAGCAGTAGAATGCTAAATATTAGTCATAAATCTTTGTCAAATTGAATTCAGATTTCAGGGAATACCAAAGTAAACAAGCAAGTCTTTAACTTTTTTTTCTTAAAATATAGTGAGGTGCCAGCAGTCCAAGGTCTAGTGCTACTGTGGAGAAGGCCCATTAATGTATGTACTGCCTCTTGCAGGGTAGAATCATAACAGTTCAGGTTGCTTTGCCCAGTACTGATCATTTGTAGTCTCTCAGCTATTGATATCCAGAACCAGTTAGAGCTTACAGGCAAGTAATCCAGGGGTGGGAATGAAAAATGTTAGTAACTGGTTCTCTGCCTGGTTGCTGTGTGGGCATGGCCTACTCCGCCTCCTGCACCACAGCGGGAGGGAGGGGTGTTTTCACTCTCCCCAGGCTCCAGAGGCTTTCCTCGAGCCTCCAGGATGACGAAAACAGCCTCCCTGGGCTTCGAAGGCCAGAAATGGGCATGTTTCTGGACTTCCAGGAGACTCATTTTTCACCTCCCAGAGCCTACACGTGGGCCTTGCACTTAGTGGAGATTCCTAGGAGGGGCAGAGCGGGGTGGTTGGGGCCAGCCAGTTCTTGCAACTACTGGTTCGTGTGAACCAGATGTAAAATTAAGATCCGGTTCACCCAAACCAGTGCAAACCGGCTGAATCCCACCCCTGAGGTAATCCGTATTATACATTACGACCATTGTTGTAGTGACAATCTACCCATCTTAAAGATTTGGCTTGAGTCTATTAGCTATTTAATCTGCTGACCTGCTTTTCTACATATATAGATATCAAATAAAATGGGATTATATCCTATGGATCTGCAGTTTGATACTGTGGAGACAGTATTGCCCATAACTATTTTGGGGAAATGGCTCCACAGATAGGAATGGAACCAATACAACACCATAGTGCCACTTGATAAGATAGCATCATCCATTGTATCAAAAGTTACTGAGAAGTTTGAATATGCTTGTGTCTTCATTCTAATTCCAATATTCTGAAATAGATTTCAGGCAAACGGAAAATGAAAAAACAGTTGTCTTTCAAAGTAATAGAATATGGAGTCCATAAAATAACAATTAGACACTCCCCAAATCGCATCCCAGTACTACAGTTGGTGAGCTAATAGGAAAGCAAAGGCTGTTACAAGAGAGATTTATTGCCTAATGGATCGTGGTATGTGATGTTTAAAGCAGACGAATTATATATTCTGGATGTTCAGAAATGTTTCACAATTTGCAAAGGTTAAAGACCTGAATGTTCAAGTGCAGCAATAAAAATCTTAGAGGAACAAACAGATCAGAGAACTTTGATGCTCAATCTCCCGATGGCGTAAACTGATGCAGAATATGGAAGCAGATGGAAGGTCACTATTAAAATAGCAGAACAGGGGAAAGTCAAAACTTTTTTGAAGTGATTAAAATATATAATTGTTGAAGAAATCTAAAAAGTACATCATTGTAACACAATGTAAATGGCATACATTTTTGCTGTTTGTTCATCTTGCCTTCAGAAGTTATGGGTGCTCCATCACTGGAGATTTTTAAGAGTTTCGACAGCCATTTATCTGAAACAGTATAAAGTCTTCCTGGTTAAGGATCTTGGTAGCTTGAACAGGAAAAAATGCTTCTTAGACTTAGACTAACTTTGTCACTTTGAATGTACACTAATTGGCATACATGAAAATGAAATTTCGTTGCATACAGCTCTCAAAGGGTCATCGCCTCCAGTATACACTACATAAAAATGACATAATAAATACAAAATTATGCATATACCCACATGTATTATATGACACTGAGAAACAACAGTCTAGTCCGGATGTGGATTCAATTGGCCAATTGTAAGCAAACTGACAAAAAGTGGTTCAAATATTCAACTTCTGCAATTTACAGTTATCAGTATGTTCTGCTTCTTACACCACTCACTACCTTTCCTTCTACAATCCAAAGCCCATTTATGAAGCATCCAAACCGTTCGGGGTGCTTTTCCTATCTTAGGTATGATGCAATAATTGACTTTTATAGCAGTTTTCCTTCCGTGGTCTTACACAACACTGAGCTACCTCTCTGAAATTATGTGTCATTCTGTCCTCGTGCTGGTTCTTGGTTTTGTACAAATTTCCACTGGGGCTGAATGGAAATTCCGCTTGACAAAAAAAAAAAAAAAATTCCAAGTCGCGGTCGCATTTTTCCAGCCGTGCAAGTTTGCGCAAGTGTGTAACTTGTAGATTCTTTCAGCTCTTCTTCGTGCATTTAAGAGCTTTCCCAGTCCAAGCTAGGAGAAACTGGACAGAGCAGCCTCTCCGTTTCTCCCCAGAAGGACATTATACGCATTTACACCCCTTCTCCTTTACATCCAGAAAGAGGAATTCTAATCCATTCTGAGGCGAATGCTACAGGCTTCCTCTTCCTCCGCCCCGGATCACACCTGGGAGGGTGGAGCGAGGAGACTCGTTGCCCGTCATTGGCTTATTTCCTATGGGGTGAGGGGGGTGGATCTCGCCGCCAGGCTGCGCGGGGAAGTGGGGGAGAAAGCATCGCTGCTTTGCAAGACGGGAAATGGCAAAGCTTAGACGACCTTCTTCGGACCGCCGCGCTAACTACGCTTCCCTGCATGCTCCTGGCCCTCCGAACGCTAGGGGTGAAGGGGATGGAATCGCTCGGTGCACTGTGGGAGTTGTAGGAGCGACGAACGGAGCCGCGTTCAACTTCCCGACGGCCCTTGCGCCCCTCTGCTGCCTTGGGGCGGAGGCGGTGGGAGGAGGGAGGAGGAGGAGGAGGTTCAGGGAGGTGGCGTTGCGGCATCCAGCGGCAGACCGTCGGCCGGGGTGACTGGGAGCCGGGTTTTTTTACTCAGCCCGGAGGCCCTTCCCGCCGCCATCGATGTGAGCAGGCGGCCCTCGGGAGGAGGATTGGGAGGGCGGGCGGGGCCGTGTGTGGGTGGGGCCGGCTCGGTGTGTGTGGGGGTGATCCTGCCTTCTTCACGCTCGGCTCCAGAGGGACGGCGCGACTTAAGAAGCGCTGCCACTCGGGAGTTAAAGGCCAACAGTACCCCCCCACCCCGGGCTCTACCCAGCCTGGCCCGACCTGGTCTGGCTCTTCCTCCGCCTCCTCCTCCCTCCCTCCGGTCCCAGCGTCTCTCCGTGAGCGGTTGGTGCTGCTGTCAGGCCGGCGCGCGCGCTCGCTCGCTCCACATCTCATCCCCCCCCACCCACCCTGCCGGCACGCGACGAAACCACAAGACGCAAAGCCGAAGCGCGCTCGCGCCTCCCTTAGCCCCGGAGACTCATCTTCGCCGCCTCCTCCTCCTCCTCCTGCCCCTTAAGTAACATCGAGACGCGAAACAGCCTTGCACCCCAGCGGAGTTGCCCACGCAAAGACAACGGCGGAGATATGAAGATCAAAGATGCCAAAAAACCATGTAAGAAAGATCCTTTTTCTCTCTCTTTTGGAGACTTGCCTTTTGCTTTGCTTTTGAAAAAGAAACGGGTATCTGTATTATAGTCAATCCTGGGTATTTCCACCACGTAGCTTCTGTATAGGTTTTTTCTGCTTCTCTTTGCATTAGAAATGACTGTTGCAAAATACTTTTTTAAAACAATGACCAAGAAATGATTGTGAAAGTGTGTGTGTGTGGGGGGGGGGAAGCAGAGGCATTTACTAGTAGTTGAGCATCCAGTGCATAAATGCATTCTTGAAAGTAAATCCCATTAATCCTATTTAACTTAGTATTGAGGAAAAAAACATGGGTTTTTTTTAATAGTGAAAACATAAATAAACAATATTGTTTTCTTTTGACTAGTTGCATGGATGTAGGGAACTAAATTCCTGGTGAAGTGGAACTGATTATATATATTACAAATGTTTACAGTAGCAATAGCATTTAAGCTTATATACTTCCCTATAGTGTATAGCACTCCATTCCAGAATAGCAGAAATGATCAAGGGGAAGTACAATTTCCTAAATAAAACTTCACTTTTTCAGAACACCTGTAAAAGTGACATCTCTTGCTGTTTGTCTTGGCATAAAACTATTTATGCAAGACTGTTTAAGTTTAACTAAAACAAAGTATTGCATTTGGTAACTTAATAAGAACATGCCCTATACCTAAACAATTTTTTAAAATGTGAAAATACACTACTTGTACGTTTTATTTCTATAGCTGGAATGCCAGTATTAATAGCTAAAGTACAAAAAAGGGAAGTGGTTAATTTAATGCTTTGACATTTGTAGAAGAAAATATATATGTAATTGTATTCATCAGTTTTGAGTACAATACAGAATATTTTTGTCATATTTGCAGGGATAAAATACTTTCTGATTTATTGGAACAATGTGTACATGATGACTGAAAAACCTGCTGTACATGCATAATCAGCTAGTAAAAAGTTGTTTTAACAAGACAGCTTTTGTATTAAAATATACCTCACCGTATGGGATAGTACTTTTAGTTACAGTGTGCCTTCTCTATCTGAGGTCTGGGAACAAAATGTTGAGGCCACCTTCAAGGTCACTGCTTTTCCTTCCTAATGATTAAAATTAACACAGACCCCTTCAAATGCAGGACTGTGAAAGAAATAAGGTCTCTTTGAAATTGTGTTAACAAAAATTCTGCTTCTGTAAAAACAAAAAGATACTGTGGAAGATTTAAGATCTTCAAATGAAAATGTACCTAAATAAAGTTTTATGAAAACTAAAAGCGTTAACTTGCTTCTGATAATCACATGTAGAATAATTCAAACTCATGTTTCCCAACAAATCCATAAAATCTAACTTCAGATATGTGGTTGTTCATTTTTTAAGGCTGGAAATAATAGCTGTTTTGTTGGCAGAAAGAATGTTCAAGGTTTTCTTAGTTTATTTAACTTTATTGCACAATAATAAAAAAGTTATAAACATGTGACTTATGTTCCAATATTATTTGAAGTATGGATTATAATATCTTGATTACAATTTATGAAGCAACCTATGTAAAAAGCTTTAAAGCAGGAATTCCATATCTCCCCTAAAAAGTAATACTCCAAACTAAATGTACATTAACTAGAGAAGAGTGAATTTGTTGTAACTATGTGAAACTAAAAGATGCTTTACACCTCCCTTGGATTCTGTTTCCACTTCCCCAAGTGAGGTATGGTATATATCTCACAATTTGGGAAAGGCTGTTTTACAGCCTCTTCAAATTAATCAGCCTATTGCAAAGTACTATTTTAAAATAATATGAAATCTGCACCCAAACATTTCCATCTAATGTTTTCAAATGCTTAAGCCATTCTGAAAGTATTCTGGTTGGTCTTAGCTTCAATTCACTGATTCCTGAGTAATTTAAGTAGCTGCTTTTGAAAAAAAAAACCACTGAAGTGCTTTTGTTCTTAGAATTGTGCATATGCATACATATTTGCATATGCACACTTGACCAGCCCATTGGAGATAACAGAATTTAAGCAAAGCTATCATATACTATATATTGTGTAACAAAATCCTTATAATATATGGGAATCAATGAAAATACATAGAAGTGAATTTATCCTCATGAGAGCTTTTATGAACACCAAACAATTTTAATTAATTTTTTAATAGAATAAAGTGGCCTGGTAAATAAAATAATATTTGGTGTTTCTAACAATAAAGCACTCTCCTCCCTCTCTCTTTCTCTCTCTCTCCACAGCTTTTCCATGGTTTGGAATGGATATTGGTGGAACGCTAGTGAAACTTGCATATTTTGAACCTATAGATATTACTGCAGAAGAAGAGCAGGAAGAGGTTGAAAGTCTGAAGAGTATTCGCAAATATTTAACATCAAATGTGGCCTATGGGTCTACTGGTATTCGAGATGTCCACCTTGAACTTAAAGACTTGATACTCTTTGGACGAAAGGGAAATTTGCACTTTATCAGATTCCCAACACATGACTTGCCTACTTTTATTCAAATGGGAAGAAATAAAAACTTTTCCACGCTACATACGGTGCTTTGTGCCACTGGCGGTGGTGCTTATAAATTTGAAGAAGACTTTCGCACAGTAGGTAGTTTAGTTGCATGTTCTCTCACTCTGATTGACAGAGTATGTATACTGATCATCTGCGGTGATAGTCACTAATCTATGTGGCAATTAGCATTTAGGCTTATATACCTACCCATAGCATCTTACAGCACTCTGGGCAGTTTACAATGTCATTATTTGGGCATTGCTCCCAACAATCTGGGTCCTTATTTTACTGATCTCGGAAGGATGGAAGGTTGAGTCAACCTTGAGCCCTGTCAGGATTCAAACTCCAGACTATGGGCAGAGTTTCCCTGCAATACGGCCCTTTAACCATTGCGCCACCAGGGCAGTCACTTATTTTTCATAAGGCAAGGGTCTGATAAGGGCAAAGAGATCTCTAGATTTGTACTTTGGAATTTGACTGCTGAAGAATCACTGTCTGCATGTAGGGAGGAATAACTTCCGAAATAACTCCTTGTTTTCTTTGCAATTCTGCACAAAAGAGCTGGCAAGATTTCCCTGGATCGTTCTTTTAAGTATTACAGCAAAAAAAATATTAAGATATGGTGACATAGATGGGATTTGGAGTATGTGGATATATTGGGCCTTGCCCTGTTCAGGCAGTTTCCTTTTGTCTTTTTCTTTGCTTAGCAGCCAGCAGTTCCAATTATTACATGTAAAGTAGGAAGGCAATTGGACAAATTTAGATAACTTGCTGAACATGTGAACTGAGTAGCACATGCTTATCTGATGTATCTTATAAATTTTCATGCGCTGCATATTACGTATACAACAACCCTCTACTCCAGTATGTTGCAATATAACACTTTCATCAGCTGCAGCAATCTAAAGTCTTTTTTAAAAAGAAAAATGATTATAACATTTTTATAAAAAGATCAGGATAGTATTAGTGATGCAGCGGAAACTTGACTTTCATATTTTGATAGTTAATATATTGTATGGTGCTCTGATATATCAATATATAAAATTATCCATAAGGGTCTCCACATTTTTTAAAAATATTTTCATCTTGCTTTTATAATTTTTATAAATAACCCAAGGCATACCAAATAACCTAAATAACATAACTAATACCCCTTCCTCCCCCTATTTTCTCCACAACTCTGAGGTGAGTTGGGCTGAGGGAATGACTGGCCTAAAGTTCCCCAGCTGTCTTTTATGCATACAGGACTAGAATTTATGCATGGTTTCTAGGCCAGCACCTTAACCACTAGCCCAAACTGGCTCTTAGACTATAGCTTCCAGTATTACCTTTACCAGAGCTATAATTCTAGTTCAACTGCTAGAAGATCATAAGCTCTCATTTGGTGTAGATGGAGAAAAAATTAAATTTTACAAAAATGGTAGAAAGATGGTTTAGATCTAGAATGAAAGATGCGGCCCCTGAAGCCTCTTTAAGTTTTGTTCAGAAACATGTTAACGCTAATCAATATTTTCTCTTCTTTTTGGAGATTGGAGACCTCCAGCTGCACAAATTGGATGAACTTGATTGTCTCGTCAAAGGCTTGTTATATATAGATTCTGTCAGTTTTAATGGCCAGGCAGAATGTTACTATTTTGAAAATGCATCAGAACCTGAAAGATGCCAAAAGATGCCTTTTAACCTAGATGATCCATACCCTTTGCTGGTTGTAAACATTGGCTCAGGAGTCAGTATTCTAGCAGTTCATTCCAAAGACAACTACAAGAGAGTGACTGGAACAAGGTACACATATAAATGCATGCCAAGTTTATAATATCGTGCTTTCTCAACTATCTTTCAGATATGTCCGTTCAGAACTATGTCTTTTTCAAAGTATCTTTGATTTTAAAGTCTGAGTTTTTATGCTTATGTGTTTATGAAATATATTGAATCGCCATCTCAGGTTTATTTTTGAGAATATTATGAACTGATAATTATTAGATAAATTATTTTTAAATCGTCATAGGTTAAAAAAAAATCAAAGGAAAGCAAGCCATCAAGATTAAGAAAGTCCCAATTGCTGATGATCAGTCCTTTGGTAATAGCTGCAGTAATTTATTTGTGGTGTGAGTTGACAGATTATTTGACTATCTTGGTTTCCAGATAGACATCTTAAGCTGGACTTGTTACATTCAGAATAATGTTCATAAAGTACCCTGTGGAGTAGCAGACTGTAATAGAAATTAAAGTATTTATTATAAGTTGGTTCATTAAATACACTTCCTCTTTTATATCAGTTGATCATATTATATTTCTCCTAATTTTAAATAGGTGAGACATGATCATCATTGCATTAGTTAAAATGTATAATTTTACAAATATTTCATGTTCAGTCTAGGTGGTGGGACCTTTCTTGGTTTGTGCAGTTTACTGACCGGATGTGAAAGTTTTGAAGAAGCTCTAGAAATGGCATCCAAAGGCGACAGCACACAAGCTGACAAGCTAGTCCGGGATATTTATGGGGGAGACTATGAACGATTTGGCTTGCCAGGATGGGCAGTGGCATCTAGGTAGGTACTGCAAAGTAACACAGATCCTGAATTCATGACGTGATGTGTTAGTAATATATCCATTGTATTATATTATTAATTTACAAATATCCGAGAAATATAGAACAGTAATATATTTTTGAAATGGAAAGCATGTTGGTAGCATGGAAAGAGTAGCTTTAATAGTACCCTCCACCCAATAGATTATATATTTTAATATTTTTCTTTAGTAAAGATTTGTAGAACAAAATTGAGTAAGACATTTAGGTTAAATTTACATTCTCATGCCACATAGTTTCTGAGAAAAGCACTAATGCTGTGGAAGGAGGAAGGAAAGAGAAGAAAAGGACAATTGATAGAAGGTTCTTTGGTAGCAAGAAGAGTGGGGTCAAACTGTTCTCCAAAGCACCTAAATGCAGAACAATAAATAACACATGGAAACTTATCAAGGAGAGATCCAGCCTAGAACTAAGGAGAAATTTCCTGACAGAACAATTAACCAGTGGAACCACTTGCCTCCAGAAGTTGTGGGTGTTCCATCACTGGATATTTTAAAGAAGAGGTTGGACAGCCATTTGTCCAGAATTGTATAGGATATCCTGCTTGAGCAGGGGGTTGGACTAGGACCTCCAAGATCCATTCCAACTCTCTTATTCTGTTACAGTGGACAGATTCAATTACAGTGATAAAGATTATGCCATTGGGAGACTTGTAACAGATTAGGAGTCAATTGTCATGGAGAAAATCTGCCTGAGTGGTCACTACAAGTCAAAAATAAATTGATGGCATATATCAAATCATAACTCATAGAGTTATCTGGTTAAAATTCTAATTAATTAGCAATAGCAATAGCAATAGCAGTAGACTTATATACCGCTTCATAGGCCTTTCAGGCCTCTCTAAGCGGTTTACAGAGAGTCAGCATATTGCCCCCAACAATCTGGGTCCTCATTTTACCCACCTCGGAAGGATGGAAGGCTGAGTCAACCCTGAGCCGGTGAGATTTGAACCGCTGACCTGCTGATCTAGCAGTAGCCTGCAGTGCTGCATTTAACCACTGCGCCACCTTGGCTCTAATTACCTAGCACCAAGAGTTGTCATGAAAACCTTGAACTGACTTCTGTCATCAAACCCACAAATAGTGCTTGCCAACTGAAATTGATTTAAATATGCACTTCAGTTGAGTCCCCAGAATGTCTGTTAAACAATAAAATATGTATATCTTGGTATATTGAAATATCTTTGCAATCATAGTCATAATAATATGACTGAAGAGGTTTTCAGCTAGGTTTGCTTAGAAAACAGCAGAAGATTGATTTATAGCTTAACAGACTAAGGTTTTGTTGCACAGAATAACATTCTTTCCCATTGCCAATTATGTTTGATTTCCATTCAATATCTACTTTGTCAATCTACCGTATTTTTTTGACTATAAGACTATAAGATGCAAAAAGGGGGCATGCAGAGAGTTTGAGAGGCCTGCAAAGTGCTCCTGGGGTCTGAGGGGCGGCGGCAAAAATGAGCAAAAAAATGGCCTGTTTTTCACTTGTTTGTGCCCTCCCCAGCCCCCAGGAGCACTTTGCAGGCCTCCCAAACCCTCTGCAGGTCCATTTTTGTGAAGGGGGGGGGGGGGGTTGGGAGACCAAAAATACTGTATTCGGTGTATAAGATGCACCCAGATTTTCACCCTCTTAGGGGGGGAAAGTGCGCCTTTTACACTAAAAAATACAGTATTTTTTTCCTTCACACACAAAAATGACTGAATTAGCTCATTTATACTGCATTCGTTTTTTTCTTAGATAATAGTGATAGGTAGGTGACTGCTTGGCAGTAAATAGAAGAATCATGCAGTTGAAAAGCATTTTGCCAGACTATCAATTAATTGCTTCAGTGCCCAAGGGTGCAATTAATCTGATCCTGGAAAATTAAATTAAAAAAACTATTTCCTGTTCATGTTTCTATTGCGTAATCTTCAGTACTGCCTGATGAACCTGCCTTTCACAATTTCCAAATCCCAGGACTTTTTTTATTTCAGAAGACACAATAGCTCTTCCTTTATTTGATACATGGTAACATTTTTCTTCTTCACAGAGTAATTAACAGTCTACTTTAAAATATATATTTGACTGCACTTAGTTCTTCTTTCTCTTAAGTCAAGAATGCCTGCATACATTCACTGTCGCCCAATTTCCTGCTACTTCCAGAAGGGAAAAGCATAAATAAAAAAATTAAATTGATTCATCAATAAGGGTGATTTGGAAGCATGGGCACAAAATAAAGTCTGCCAGTTATATCAAAATACTATGAAGCATTTAATTACCGTGGATGTTTCCAGCTTTTTTCCATCCTACAGTCCTACCAATAGGCTAGACTTAAATCTTGTTGCTCTGACACTGAACATTTTTGATCTCCCAAAGAGGAAATCGTTTCTATGGGTAGATAGGTGTAACTGGAAGAATATAGATCAGTATCAATTCTAATTGGGGAATTTTGCAAGTTTATTTTTATAAGTGCAAAGGTGCTTTCTGTTTTCTAATTATGTGCCAACTCTTAGCAACCACATAGATAGATTTTCTCCTTGAGAATCTGTCCCTAGCCTGTGTTTTCAGAGTTTCACAAAAGCTTCTATCCATCAAAAGAGATAATGATCTTTGGCAGTGCACCATCTGGCTTAACTGTATTGAGCTTTGAGTGCCAAGGTTGTTGAGTAGTTATTGTTGCTTACAGAGCATGACACAAGTCCTTTCAAGCTTAGTAAGCAGCTTTTATAAAGAAGTACATCTTATCGCAGGTGGAGAGAGATGATAATATATACTTTTTTTGATGAACATCAACATTGTAAACATTTTTTCTAGCTTTGGGAATATGATCTGCAAAGAGAAACGGGAGTCTGTCAGCAAAGAAGACCTGGCTAGAGCAACCTTGGTTACTATCACCAATAACATTGGATCTATAGCACGAATGTGTGCTGTAAATGAGGTAAACAGTGTTAGGGGAAGGATGTGGAAACTTTGGGTTGTCTTAAATACAGATTGGAACAATTTTTGTGTTAAGGATAAGCAAGTTCTTTCTCATTATAATGTCTATTCAATATTTGTCATTTTTCTTTCATTGAATTGAAATACTCCAGAGCAATCCTAAAGTTGATTGGCTTCTAAATCTCTGTCTGTCATACAATTTAGAGATTGTCCTATTCCAAATGACTCTAGGTGGCTTAATCAATTAAAAAAATAACTAGTATCCAGAAGGCAAATACTCTATAACCAAAGGTGGAAAAATGTCCTACAAAGATCAACCACAACACTTTTCATAGCCTTGAAGAAAGCCAGATTTTCAGTGACTTACTTCCTGAATGTTATCCAAACGCACAGGCCTGTGGGTGGATGCTCTTCCTTTGAGCAGCTCCTGCACCAAGAGAAGGGAGGCTTTGTGGGTCCTGTTAGATGACACTTTTTATCAAAGAATCAGGAATGCTCCATTCTCACCAGTGGAAAGAAACAATTGAGATAGGCATTCCATCAGCCAGTTCCTATGGCCATTAAGGATTTTATAGGTGATAATACTGATCTTGTATTACCTTCAGAAGCTGATTGATAGCCAGTGCAACTTGTAGAGCATGCCGTCATTGCCTGTTCCATCATTCTGGACTGTTGTAGCTTCCAAATGATTTTCAAGGGCAGCCCCATGTACAGCTTATTGCAGTAGTCCATTCAACTATATTAGCTAATTAATTATGATGTTTGTCCTAGTGCTTGGGGAAAAGGTGTCTTTGTTTTAAACTATGTTTTATGGATTGTTGTGGTCTATTCTAGGTAGGGTCATTGTATGAGATAGGCAGCCATATAAATCTTGTAAATCAATCGTTTTTATCCCATATACGTCCTCAGGAAGTTTGTATAGTGAACACACTTCTACGTTTCTGCTCTGAAGCGCTGCTCTCTGAATTTCTGCATCTGTTTTTTATGCATGGAAAACTTTAATATAACCAATTTTGCCCAACAGGAGAAAGAATTAGTTGCTCATTGGGAATATTTCTTGCTGTCTTTGGCTTCTTTACAGTGCTGCCTTGTTGCATATGGATCAAGCAGCATTGTACAGGGCTATGAAGACACTAAGTATTGCTTCATTGTAAACAGTGGTTGAATTGTATTATACCTAACACATAAAAATTTGAGGAATGCCCCTTAGGATTTTTGTGTATGCAGGATAAAGATTATAGGGATATGTGCAAACCATCTGATGTCATTGCCCAAAGTTTACTTTGATCTTGCATTGTTGGTATAGTTAACGCTTAATAAAATGCAACCAGAATTTATAAAGCAATTTCAAATTAACAATGACTCAATGAATTACTCAGAGGCCTGATAAATTAAAATGTCTTGTCTGTGTGAAGAAGGCATGAATCTTGATATCAAATAAACTTACCTGGAAATATTGTTTTTTCTCTTTTTTTCTGGACAAATTCAAGAACAATTTTAAGTAGGAAGCAGAATTTTTGTCATATTCATACTGATTCCAATTGCATTCCTGAGCTGAGTTTTATTCAGAGAGAGTATTAAAGTGATAAATGATTTACATGTTCAGCTTCCTTGCAACCATTATATTAACTGCAGATCTATTCTGGAGATTTGGGAGAATTTATAGAATAGAGTATGATATGGTCTGGGAATAGAGGGAGATGGAGAATTGGCAGAAATCTCAGTTTTCTCGACTGGCTCAGAAGACTCTGAGAAGGAAAATACTGCTTTTATTCAAATAAGAAAATGTCTGTCCAATTCACTGACAGGTCTGCATAGTGCTTTAAGTGGGTGGTAATGTGTATAAATTGATAAATTTCTACAGTTAAATAAAATGTAGACTGTCCTAGAACAGCACCTGGCCAAAGGCAGTATATAATTCTAGTATGTAAAGTAATTCTGTTGAATGTAACTTGCATAAACAATGGGTCTATGTTCCTATGCACATTTATATACGAATAAATCCAGATAATAATTGCTGAAAATTGTAGTTTCATTTTTTCTTCCACTTCAGAAGGAAAATTTGAATTGTATTCAAGTTTATATTCAAGAATAGAAATATCTTTTTTTTTTCTTCAGAAAATAAACCGAGTTGTCTTTGTTGGTAACTTTCTACGTGTGAATACTTTATCAATGAAGCTTTTGGCATATGCACTGGATTACTGGTCCAAAGGCCAGTTGAAAGCTTTGTTCCTTGAACATGAGGTATGTATCAATCATATCTTTCTTACATATCTTTACTTATATAAGGTAACAATGTCCAGTATCCTGTAGTTATTTTTATTCTTGATTTGATATAAATATATGCATAGATGATGTGTTTGTAGTTGAATTATCGGAGACAAATTTAAATGCTGGATTTTATGCATTACTATTATTGGGGGAAGGACACTTCTGAAGAGAACAGTAGGTTTCATTCTAAAGCTTCAGTAAACTTCTCTATTGGCAATATGTTTGGGAACATGTATTTATTTATTTGATAGATTTATTTCCCATCTTTTATTCAGGAGCTCATAGCTCACACTCTCCCATTCCCACCACCACCATCACCACCACAACAGCCATTTAAGAGAGGTTGAGTCAAATGACTGATCTAAAGGTACCTGGCAAACCTAGAATCTGGATCTCTCAAGTGCCAGTCCGTAATCTTCACTACTTTATTAGTTTTTTGGGACCATGCCCTTCAAAATCCTGTTGGGTGCAACCCTAGTCATAGTTGAACTCCCTCCCTCATTTATTTATCACACTTTTATGCTCACCCTTCTCTCAAAAGGCAATTCTGAGCAGCGTACAACAATCAAATAACACAACAAATATATAAAAAATGCCAAAAAATATAAAATGACATTATTTAAAATGAAACTATTATTAACATTTTAAAATACACAGATCCCAGAGTAAAAATATTAATTACAGAGCCATCTAAGAATGTCTCCAGTTCCTTAAGAGGCTGAAGGCCCTGGTGACACTACCAGGTTTTGAGGGACTTCCAGAATGATAAACTTAATAGTATTCAAAGTGATTGGCTTATATTAAAATGTGTTTCAGTTGCTTGAAAAAATACAGGTTGAAAAAAAAAAAGACTCAGGGATTCTCTTCTAGTAACTTCTCTCAAAATGGAAAAAGAGTGGATGCAACCTTATAAGCCCAGTAAAACACACCATCACACAGAGAAATAGTGCACACAGATTTGATTTTCATGTAGTCTAATATGCAATTTCTTAAATTGATAGGGAAGCTACCAGTAAACTGAGCTCAGTCACAATCATGATAGCCTCTCATGCCTTCAAGCAGGTTGGAAAGAATTCAGAACTTGACAGTAAGGGGGTTTCCAAACAGAATTCCTTGCAGAGCCCATCAAGGAAGTCCTGGGCAATTTTTAAATATTTCTTTCCTTAATAAATTATCTCCGATAGGAAAAAAAGATGAAAGAAGCCATAGATACATATAGTTTTAAAGGGAATATAATGTCAATTAGTGCTCTCATACAGTCGAGGCAGGTTAATTCTTTTAAGACTTAGTATTTGTAAGCTTGACAGAAAGATAGTGTGCAGAGGATAGAAAAGTCACAACTGTCCCAAAATATTTATACAAGGGGAAGGAAAAAAGACTTTGTTTCATAAATCTGTATATTTTTTTCAAAATTATCAAATATAATGTGTCATCAAAAACTGAATTGTGAAAAATCTTCTTTGAAATGCAGGGGTACTTTGGAGCAGTTGGTGCCCTTCTTGGATTGCCAAATTTCAGCTGAAGCTCAAAGCCACCACAATACTGAATGGTTCTCTAACTTTCTGGCATTATTACATATTGTTTTTATATCAACTGGAAGAGCAGAAGGGCTGCCATCTTTCTATAAATGTCTTTAACTGGAGGATAAAACTATCTCATTGTTGACATCTGGGTGCTCCTATAAAGAAGCACTTAGAAGAGGATTTGATACGGCATTCTCTAATCCATTTCATCAACATTCTCCAACTTGGTGCCCCTTCGAATTTCTCAGCTGGTATAGTGGTTAATTATGCTGGTTGCAATACACAAATAAGGGGCATCGAGCTGGGGAATGTCGTAATAGACATTTAATACTCAGCATGTGTATTAAACTCAAAAGACATAATCTTAACTCTCTAGACCCTTCAATACTAACCCGGTTTTGCTTCAAAACTATCCTTAAGCAATTGGGTTGCATGTAATTACACAAGGTTTGACATGGTCTTGTGCTCAAGAGTTCATTTAGATATCCAGTCAACTCTAAAACTGATTGTAGCCATGAACGAAGAAAGGATCTTTGATGCAAAGTATTGTGTTTCAATGCAAGTAAGTTACAGCATGTTGAAATACTTATTCAGGCATCAGTGTTAAGTTTCCAAACATTAAACATAAAAACATCAGCAACTGTTTTGTACAATTGATTTAATGAATTAATCAAGAATGTGTGTATAACTACCAGTAACAGTACAAGATGACAGTTAAAAAAAAACAAAAAACCATCCCATATATCTCAGAATTACTGCTATAAACAGTTCCAGCAGATATGACTGAAATCAAAGCAACAGTGGTGTGGCAAAGGCTGGAAAGACAGATCTTTAATAAGATGCCTTTGGTGTGACTTCCCAACTCCAAGAAAGTGAGTTGATCTCATGGAACCTCTATTAAGAATATTAAGTTGGGACTAGGCTGTGTCCTTAAACCATTATGGCAGCTGTAGAGGTTGAACTGCAGAGTCAATAGATCCGGTGTTCATTGCACCTTAGTAAACTGTTCCAGTGGTGCAACAGTGTGGCCTTGAGATAAACGCCTATACTTACTGTATGCCACTTTGGATACAATGGTAAAGTTTACAATAGTGGCATATTTAATAGACTGCTGCAACAAAGCTTACCATAAGACCTCAGCAAAACAAAAAAAAAGAATAATCTCAGAAAAGAAACTTTCTATGCACAAGGATGTAATTATTGTATCCTGAAGGAATATGCAGTTACCCAATCCATGAATTAAAATTTTATAGAAGGGAATCTACCACTGACTTGAATTCATCTTGAGTTTTAGGTACTGCTTATTTTACTTGATCAAGGTGATGTGCTATTTTGGCACGTGAATATTTGATACAGCAATATCTATATGAAAAACAACAACATTCTTGGAAGTTTGGTTGGTTTAGGTGTTTTTTTTAATCATTTGTCTATAATTATATTCAATGATTAGTATTAGTAATTGGTTTGTAGTATGTAGCAATCACCTAAAATATTTTCTGTTTTTAGAACTTGGAAATTATCTCTTTATAGCACAGGGCAACATCCAGAAATTTGTATGTACCTCACTGGTTTGAGAAAGTCAGAAAATACAACTTCAGTAAAAGAACTCATCATAGAAACATTATACTTGATTATTTTAATCCTGGTCTATTTTACAAAGTATGATTAATTCCCAATTCATACTAGGAAAGTAAAAAAATATTGTTTTTCATTTTGAGTTTTGAAACAATAGAAGCAAACAGTCTGTCTGCCTTTCCTTTTGTGAAGAGACATTTTTGGCATTACTAAAAATTATTTATCATACAATGTTTTTTTAATTCAACAGGTTTACATCCTGGTAACATCATAGGTTTGGAATAAGCCCCATAAACGAATTCATTGGCAATTTTTATCTTAGACAATTATATTTTTATTTTTGCATTATGTAATTGCATTTGTAAGAACAGTGCTTTTACAAAAATGCCATTGCAATGTTACAAAATTCTGCCATTGTTCATGTGAATTCATGCTGTTAGCAACCTCATTTAGAACTACTGCAAAAGCTTTCTTGGTTGGGAGCGGCAGAGATCTCTCCTGAAAAGATAAAGATAAGCCAAGAGAAGGGACATTTCTTTTTTTCTCTCCTTGAGAAATTCTGAGTGTAGTGGCTCTTTAGTCCCAACAGTCACATGAGTGCCTTAAGGTTCCTTTTGGAGTTTCAATGACATGTTCAGCTTTTCTTGGCTTTGAATATTGGCAGCTTTCAAACAAAATTCACCCATGATACTGTTTTTTTCTCCCCCCCCCCCCCATTTTATTTTCAGTTCTAACATAGTCCCAGAGTCCTTACTGGTAGGTAACAATGTTCTACCTCTATCCTTAGGGGATAGATGGGATGGATGAATGGATGGATAGATAGATAGATAGATTAGATAGATAGATAGATTAGTTAGATAGTTAGTTAGTTAGTTAGATAGATAGATAGATAGATAGATAGATAGATAGATAGATAGATAGATAGATAGATAGATAGATAGATAGATAGATAGATAGATAGATAGATAGGGTCTCTTAAAATAAGAGAATGCTGGCTGCTAAGGAGACAGTTTTTATTTCTTGAACCAGATCATATTTGTAGTGTGCTGTTGGAGCTAATACAATTTTCAAGAGTTATTCTATTAAAGTATGGTTGAGTAAGGTTTCTCATATGATCATCCCTTATTAAACTACTGAATTAGAGCATTAATGGACCAGTTTTCCCCCTACATTCCTTGAATTAGTTCTCATTTTTATATTGCCCTTTTAAGCATTCCATGAAAAACAAGATTGTATAAAAACCAGATCACTCTTTTTATCCATTTCAGAATATAACAAGAGTGGTCCCTTTGATTTGTTGTAAGAGTGGTCCTGTTTGCAGTGTGGGTTGATTGCACAATCTTTTTGCATCTCACTGATCAAATGAATTAAGAGTAATGTGTAGGCCCTTTTCACTGTACTGCTCCTTATATCTTGAATAATAAGATTGTATTGTGACCGTTTGCAAATTCTTTATGATGCTTGGGATCGGCAAATTTAGTGCTTTGCCTACCCCAAGCATTATAAAACCTTATAATTTGACAATGCATATAAAATCGAACTGCATTTGATCAATGTTCCTTATGTCTTTGGGATTTGGTTTATAGGGTGCAATTAAGTGTTTCAGGTTTAGCATGATGTAATTTAAGGTGATCGTCTCCAAAACATGCACCAAAACATAGTATCAGCTGTAGGTGGTGTTTTGTTGTTTTTTGTTTTGCAATATGCTTTCATGGAATAGATAGATATATTAGAAGGGAAATAATCATGCCCATTGAAAGCCTGAACAGCAACATGCTAAATTTTAATGCGAGTGTACTCCTGTTGATTTTTAAAGTTATATCTTTGGATTTTTTTAAAAAGCATGATTTTACTTAGAGCCAGTTGAATGACCACTCTCCACTAATTAATTGTTTTGTAGATAGTATATTTATAATTTAAATGCTTAATTCAATATATATTTTACTAGGTAAATTACATAATTTAGAATTTTTAGCTTTCTAAAAAGTCAGCCTCCTTTTAGGAGCCAGTATTTTTGTTCTTAAATGGAAATCAATGCTGTATGAATAGTAGAATTTTAAAAAATAGATAGGGATTATGACTATAAAGTAATCTGCCATTAAAAGTAACACCTTTCACTACCATTCTAATGGTATACTAAATCTAGCTTTACTTTTAAGTATAGAGTTTTGATAAAACACAATGAACGTTCATATTTCTTTGATGGATATTTCCTCTTCTGCCTCCCCCACCCCTTCTTTGTCATATGCATGTTAGCATCAACTTATTTATGCCTGTTGTAAATTAAAGTAACTAAGCTTTTGCATTGCAAACTTTCTGTTTTGGGGAAACAGCCGCTTCCTTAATTCAAAAGTAACCTCCTTTTAAATACGTTATAGAATGCATTGCAGCACAATATAAGTGTTCTTACACAAAATAATATACTTTATATTCTAAACGGTTAATGGGAAACCATCCTGCAAGCAAGCATTCTTCTAGGTAAAATACCTTAGTAATTATGTTATATTAACACATGTTAATTTTCCTTAAAAATTAACATTTTGGGACACATTTGATTTTGGGACATGTTTGAGATGCAGGAAGTATCCCTCTTGGTCAGTTGTTGGTCACATGACTGATATGCATTAATTGATCTATTTCTAAAGGTTTTGCCAAATATTTGAACACAAGCATTACTTCTACAAATGATGACGATTCGCATCTCTTACTACCTTTACTGTGTATTTTGTGCATAGGGGACAAATAGAGAGGAATCTAGAAAGCTGCCTTTATTAATTCAGAATATTTTCCATCTTATTCAGTATTATCAACATGGACTGGCAGCATTCCTCATTGTGTCCTTATCAGTTTTACTGGAGATTCCAGGGAGTCAACCTGGGACATTAGGGTACTGTATAAAGCAGCTCCTCTACTCTTCAACCGCAACCTCTGGGTTACTTGAAAATAAACTATAGAAGGAGTGCCTCAATTACTTAACCATAACTAGAACTTCTCATGAAACATAAGGCTGAGAACACCATAGCTTTGTGCGCCCATGCCATGAGAAGGTTAGATCGGTTTGGCCCTACAGTATTTTTATCCTCGGTATGATGGAGGCCAACTTGATATAGGACAGAACTAGTGCTGCCTTAGCTAAATAGGGAAGCATCAGGTTAGAACTCTATTCTCAGTCATACCCTTTGACTTGTACTGGACTACTGTATGAAAAAGCAGAATTCAGCTTTGGGTTGTGCAACATGTGCCCAAATAGCTGCTTATACTGTAACACCCGGAACTTCTTTTAATAGGAATTTGTGAGGGAGAGACAAAGCTGTGGAAATGAATTCTGGTTAGCTTAAAGCAGCCTTTTGCCTTCCAGATGGGTTAGACTGCAGCTCCCCTTTATAATTCTGGGTTATAAGCAAAGAGTATTAAAAATACCCTAGCAAGCGCCAATTCAGACAATTTGGCCAGAGAAAGGGGGAGTGTCTTTGTGTGTGTAAGCACATGAGTGCGGTTCCTTGTTTGCTTTGTACTAAATCATATTTTCAAACAGAAAATTTGCAACAGTACTGGAATTGTTCCTTAGAGTTATGTACTAAACAGTTAAGGGTCCTTAATAATGAAATAACTAGTACTTGAAGTATTAGCCAACAACCAGGGGAGGAAAAACACTGTAAACCGCAATCTCTTCTATTCTTCTCTCCTCGCTTTTTCTGCTTGCTTTCCACTTTCTGAGGGAAATGTGTAGCAAGATATAGGCCACACAGCAGAAAGGCTTAGGCCCTGGGGCTTCCTGAAAGAAGTGCAAAAACATATCCATACCTCCTTATGGCTTTGGCATCTCCCTTTGGACAGAAGAAGGTTCCTTGCAGAAGGGCAGTTCTCTTACTTGATTACCCTGAATTCTGCCTTCGATTTCTTTCTCCACAAGTGACCCAAAGGGAAGTGGGCAAATTCAAGGAGGCAACTACATTCTAGCAGATAATGCTGCTGCTGCTACTCTTTCTGAATAATTCACCTGCTGATTCATCCTAGTCTTTTAGAAAGAGGGAAGGAAGGGAGAACAATATCAAGTTGTGAGAATGAATTACTTGGGCCTAGTCACCATTACCAACAGGCCTCTCAGCGAATGAGGGGATGATGGGGCTGCTTCCCTGATGGTGAAATCTCTTGCGTAGTATATTTTGCACCCTCTCTTTATTAAAGGTGTCCTGAAGGGAAGTAGACGTGTAACATAAGCATGTTTTTTTTTTCAAATGCTTGTTTAAAGTCAAATATAGGTAAGACCCTTAGTAGCCCTAGATGAGGGTCATGGAGAGAAACTTTAAAACAATCACAAGTTAGTCTAAGGTAAAACTATTTCTCATGGTCTTACTTCAAGCCCTGTATCTTGTAGTCAAGAGTTTGTCATAAAACACTGTAATTAGCATATATATGATAAAATACAGAAATTTATTTCCAGAGTTATAAAAAGAGTTGTTCCTGAGTTCATCAATCATTGTAGTTCAGGTGTGTTTGTATAAAGTTCATGATTCAACCAACATATCCCATGTTAACTGAATCCATTGCTATGTTCCCTACTGATTTTTATTGTGAAAACAATTTTTTTAATTTTTTGTTGTATTTTGGTTAAACCTATCATTCCATAAAACTTACTAAAATTGCAGACAGTTTTTCTGGAATCAGAATGAATTTAAGGTTTCATTTTAAGCAGTGAAAAGAAACGCATTTTAAGCAATAGTTAACTTGCTGCAGTTAATGATAATTACTAAGTGTTTTTTTTAATGAAAGTTTTATAGATGGCCTGGTTTCAGTATTCAGGACACTTTAATATCCATGTTATTTGGAAATAGAGAAGATAGTCTTCATATTTCCCAGCAAAGTTGGCATTTTAACTTTTTTTTTAAAAAAAAAATCTAATGATTCAAATTGTACTTAGAAACTTCGTGACATGTTCTTATTTCCAAAATGTATATATAATATACTGTGAGAACCATTTCTCATATATTGCCTTATTCTGTTGCAGTAAACTTATTGTCTAGGCTTTTAGGATTCTGACAACGGTGTAAAAATGTATGTTTTGCAAATTTAAATCATAGTTACTAAATTATTTAACATCTTTTGTAAAGTTTTTAATTTATTTTTAATGTCAAAGCTTTTCTGTATTGTTTTCATGCAACCAAATAATGGAAATCTATGCTGCATTCATTCCCATCAGAATTGTATAAAAATTCCTGACAGCTTGCATGAGTAAATGTGAAACCTAATTTTGTTGTTCAATAATGGACTTTTGTGTGTTTTTTCCTAGCTTTAGTGTTCTGTAGACAGAATTTTATTTTTTTCTAAATAAAGTCGAATGGATGGTTCCCTTGACCATATTTTATTTTATTTTTTGAAGATATTAATAAAAGAGTGAGAAATCTAGCTTATGTTTAAGAAAATAAACTTGACTTTGGTGGATAAAATCAGAGCAATAAAGAAGTACTGTAATCCTGCTGAGAGAAAGAATAATTATGGTAAGCTATCACTAACAAAGGATTGGTCTAATCCTTGTAGCATTTTTTCTTATTTTAGTCATATTTTATCAGTGACTCTTACAAAGAGTGTGTACAAGCAAGCGGGTAATGAAATCTGATAGAAGTATTACAACATTGTTTTGTTTTTTGCTCCTTTAGATTTTGGAGAATGACTTTTAGTTACTTGAAGTTTCAAGCCCCTGCATAACGAGCCCTCTCTTCACCTTATCTATTCCATAACAAAGAGTTAGGTTTGATAACAAGGTTTTCATTTAGGTGATTTTTTTAAGTATGTAAAAAAACACATCATGGCCAACAGGTCATTTTTATGTTCCTGCAAGCTGGAAATCAGTTCAGTAATAGTCATAGTCACCTGCTTTCACCCTTAAAGTAACACTAGGAATGTGCTCAGGGGCCCATCCTGAAATTTAGCATTCCAATACCATGGAATTCTAAAAAATACATTTGATCCATTCAAATATACATTCCAATAATAACAGACTGAAATCCAATAACTAGTAATTGGTAATCATTGAATTGAATTATTACCTTTCAGGAAAAAAATATACAAAAAGCAAAGAGAAAAAAATTTAAAAATGGGGAGGCTAGGGAAAAAGCAAAATCAGACACAGGAAAAGAGTATATAAAAAAGTAACTCCTGAGTTGTAACTTCTTAAATCCTAAAGTAGTCTAATCATCAGTACCTAAGATTAGGGGGGCATTTTTTCAGTTTCAACCCAAAAATCCAGGAGTGATCTCCAAGTATAGAAATGAAGCTAGATGAGTTTTCTTTAATCAAATCAGTTTTTTGTCATCTCCACCAACTACATTAATTTCACCTTTCTTCTATTGTGGTATATAAGTCCTTCCATCTCTGCGCCTAAGAGAAGCCTTGCTGCTGTTGTCTTCTATAAGAACAAAGAACCATGTTTTTTTCTTACCTGTTTATCCATCAAACCTTAAAAGAAAAGCCTCTGACTTTATTTATACATTCAGGTTAAGAATTCTCTGAGTTAAATTACATATCTGACTCCAATAAAGTCTTAGCTTTCTTACATGCCCATCAGGTGATAAAAAGTGCTTTCAGATTGTGTACATTTCCAACATTTGACACATGTTTGACAATTTTAGCAGGTATTGCATGCCAAAAGTACAACTTATAAAAATTCTGTTTCAAGTTATAATCCAGAGTTGAACATTAACTTTTATCTGCATTTTTACTTACCAAAGTTTCTTACACTGACCTCTCTCTAGAAGACCTGATTTTCTTATAGAGTCAAAATCATTTTTAAGGATAAATGTTTGATGTGTTGATGTTTAATAAATTTATAGGCCGCCCAATCCCAAAGGACTCTGGGCGGCTTACAACAATACATTTAAAAATAGAAGTTAAAAACACAGAAACATAGATTAAAAAGACCACAACATACACCCAGTCTAATTGGGGCTGGAACTCAATCGTGAGTTCAACAGCCCGAGGCCTGCCGGAATAGCCAGGTCTTAAGAGCCTTACGGAAGGCCATGAGAGTGGGTAGGGTCCGGATCTCTGGGGGCAGTTTATTCCAGAGGGTCGGAGCGGCTACAGAGAAGGCCCTCCCCGGGTAGTTGCCAGCCGACATTGTCTGGCTGACGGCACCCGGAGAAGGCCTCTGTGCGATCTTATCGGTTGTTGGGAAGTATGTGGCAGAAGACTGTCTCGCAGATATCCGGGTCCTAGGCCATGTAGGGCTTTAAAGGTGATAACCAGCACCTTAGTTTGCTTCACTGGGTAGAAAGCTGACTTATCTTTTGGGAAAATCTCTTCTGCTGCTGATTTTGTACTGAATGGAAAATTTTCTCTGGGAACACATGGAGTTGAGGTGTAGTATGTACATTCCCTTAAGAGAACTTGGTCACCAGCATCTCTTAACATCTGTAGGCTTTACATATGGCCTTTGAAGGATCATCCTTAATTCCTGACTGCTCCATGTAGAGTTGGAAATTTTGTTTTACCTGAAATTGTGTTGTGCTAAAAGGTAAACAGATACCAAGAGCCTAAACATTCCTTTGCAAACAGGCTGCATTCAAGCAGCAGCTTCTTGTGGTTAGGGAGGAACCAGCAAGATGAATTTCAATGGGGACAAATGCAAAGTCCAACATTTGGATAGGAAAAATCTAAGCCGTGCATACAGAGGCAAGTGGACAGGATGACATACTGAACAACAGTACTCAAAAAGAATTGCTATTGGTGAATCACAAATCAGACATGAGCAGCAAGGAAAGGGAAATGCAATGGAACAATATTAGTACCATAATCAGCATTAACATAATTGTATTGATCAAATTGCATCCACAATAATATGCTGGTTCTGGGTATTGCATTTTAAGGAGGACATAGAAAATCCCTTGGAAAGAGCATAACTAAAATTGGAGAATTAGGTCATAATGCTAATGAGAATCGTGATATTTTTAGCAACCAGTTTTAAAGAGCCTGGCTGTCTTCATTTCACTGCTTCATTTCATATGTAGTAAGGGAAATGTTTTACATTATTTTTAAAAATGGGACAGCGGCTCAATTTTGATGTTGCATTAGATAAATAATATAGATGATGGATGGATGGATGGATAGATGATTGATTTGATTTTGTTTGTTATGAAGAAAATTTATATGGCCACCTAACTCATAGTGATTGGATAGCTTGTGGAAGTAAAATCCCAAATACAAAACCCAATGAACCCCCACCTCTATGTAATAAGCCAAACCATTTGATGGGCTTCATACCATCCTGGGGTTCCCAGGCCTACTGGCAAAACCATATCCATGGCCTTCATACTGTCAAAGTGGGAGCTAGTCTTACCTTTCCAAGGATGTGGCAGCTACTACGAAGAAGACCCTTCTTTGTCCCACTAGGTGGACCTCCTTAAGAGAGAGTATCCATAACATCCCCTGCCTTTCCACTCTGGTGGGTGTGTTTGGTGGATGTAAGTGAGTCCTTGAAATCACCTTCCCCCAGGCCACCTAGGATTTTAAAGGTGACAACCAGCGCCTTGAAGTGGACCCGGAAGCAAATGGGCAATCAATGCTGATTTCCTGCAAGAGATGTGACACATGCAAATCCTGACTTGCACAAAACCACGTGGGCTGCATATTTTGAACCAAATGGAAGCTTCCGAATATTTTTCAAGGGCACCCCCAGATACTTCACATATATAAAAAATTAACTCCTTAGGTCTTAGGACAAATGCAAGATAGAGTGACTTATTTCCTTCCATGGGAAATAATGTGTCAATACTGAGAACAAGCCCAGGGCATAGCCAAATGAGTAAAAGAAGTAACTTTATTGATGGATCATGTCAGATAAAGGCAGTATTTTTGCGCGGGGGAGGGGGATGTTCCTCTCAGCTGTTCCTTTAGATATCAAAGCCCATCTTGGTGAAGGTTTCTTAGTGCAAGATTCAGTTGAAGGGTCTTTTATGTCTAAAACAACAAATGTGTCATAAAACAATTATGCAGATTTATGTACAAATAGGTACAGAACACAGAGAAGCAAGTATTTTCTTTCTTTTGGATTGCCGGGACAGAATGTTGAGGTGTTTTGACCTTCTTTATATCTCAGACATTTCATATTTTAAAAGTATTATTGTGTCCACTTGTTTGCACGTCAAAACATTTTACACTTGACGCTTGACTGTTCCATGCTTCTGTGTGTCTGGGTATGCATGTTGTATGTACTAATAGCATTTAGACTTCTATACCACTTCACAGTGTTTTACAGCCCTAAGTGGTTTACAGCATCAGCCTATTGTTCCCCAACAATCTGGGTCTTCATTTTACCCACTTCGGAAGGATGGTAGGCTGAGTCAACCTTGAGCCTGGTGAGTTTTGAACTGCCAAATTGCAGGCAACTGGCAGTCGGCAAAAGTAGCCTGCAGTACTGCATTCTACCCACTGTGCCACCGCAGGATGTAAATTGATGGAGATGGGATCAACTGTCAGATTATTCTACCTTTCTCAACACAATAGAAATGTGGCACTTAAGGAAATGTAGAGAAGGTAGGTTCAGAAGAAGAAGAAAAGAAGCATTTCTCAGTGTAAAGCACTTTAAACTAGGAGGCTCACTGCCTCCTGAAATAGTGATGGCTCACCTGCCCTTTGGGAAGATGTTGTTGTTGTATTCATTACAACAACAACATCTTCCCAAAGGGCAGGTGATCCTACTCAGAAGTGGGGTTGTTCTTATAATATAATGGACATAGTCCATAGAAATAAGAAATGATTTAACTGTCTAAGCTCCATGAAAGAGGTGCAGAATAAATTAACTTCCAGTAGGACTATTTCTATACCAGTAGTCCTCAACTTGCAACCATTCATTTAGCAACTATTCAAAGTTACAGCAGCAATAAAAAATGAGATTTATGATTAGTGCATTGGCACTTGTATTTATGACTAGCACTTGGGACAAAAAGGTTAGCCATCACTGGTCTAGCAATGTTTTTAAAGTTTTCCTGGTCTTTGTGAGGTCCATGTGCCGGATCATCAGAGTGCGCGCACGCGCGCGCGCACACACACACACACACACACACCACAAAATCATTTGAGGAGTAAGTTCTCTGTCCATGAATGACAATATACTTACAATAGAAGTAACTTTATGGCAACTTATATCCTAATAAGCATACACAGACTAAAAGCGCCCCAAATTAGTATTAAACTCTTTCTTAAAAACAATTTTAAAAATAAACCCCATTTTTAAAAATGTGACTGCAATTACTGTGCATGTTTGAAAAAGTGAGGAAGATGAGAAAAATTAACAATATTTTAATTTTATCCATAAATAAAATTAAACATTTAGCACATATTACAGTGATTGAAATTAATACAAATGTAAACAGTAAAAAAATTATTTCATATAACAACTCTAAAATACATTAGACCATGTAAAAAATACATCTCAGTTCTTAAGTGTTTTAAACACTAGAGGAAAGTGCTTTTTTAAAGATAATATTGCCATTTAATATTAATCCAGAGCATCAAGTTTACTTAAATGAAAATAATTCCTAGCACATTTGAATTCTTTCTATAACAACGTACCTCGGGTTGAGATTTAATATTAACTCAGTTTGAATTGCTCTATTACATTATTTCTCAAGCCCTGCAAGCCATTTATTCTAACCCTTGAAAAAGATTGACATTCCATGACCATGCTATATAAGCACTGTATCTATGAACCTGAACCTGGGTAGTTTATTACCAAAGGATGCACTTCAGTTGCCATGTTGCTTGTTCTGCAAAATAGCTAATTTAGCCTATTGAATGCACTGGGATGTATATGATTTTGTATTTCAGGAACAGACAATCTTTTCAGGCTAGGGAATTTATTGGCAATTTCAAAAGCATTGCAGGTGATTTCATAGAATGACTGCAGGAATGGCTGCTATGGTGGAAGTTCAGGCACAAGACATGTATCTGTTTCCCACTACACCATTGGTGGGATTCAAATAATTTAACCACTGGTTCTCTGTCCTAATGACCAGCTGGATAGGTGTGGCTCATGTGACTGTGTGGGCGTGGCCAACTCAATGTCATTCAGGTCAATGGGCACTTCACATAAGCTGTTAAAATGTAATAAGGGTTAACCAAAGAGGCAGTTTCTATATGCAGAGCAATAAAGATTAGGCTAGAAACAACACCAGAATGTTTCCTTCCTGCCTTCTTTACAGGATTAGCCCTGTAAAGTGGAAAAAACAAAATAAGATTTCTTCCAGCAACCGGTTCTCCGAACTGCTTAGAAAATTAACAACCGATTCTTCCAAATAGGTGCGGACTGACTGAATTTCACCACTGCGCAACTCATTCCAAATTCAAGATAGCAATAGTAATAGCACTTAGACTTATATACCACTTCATAGTCCTCACCAAGTGGTTTACAGCGTCAGCATATTGCCTCCAACAATCTGGGTCCTCATTTTACTGACCTTAGAAGGATGGAAGGCTGAGTCAACCTTGAGCCTGGTGGTGAGATTCGAACTGCTGGCAGTCAGCAGAATTAGCCTGCAATACTGCATTCCAACCACTGCACCACCACAGCTCTTATCATCCCAGTAAATTTATGGCAGGTTGTTTTCTGTTCTGTTTTGCAATAGTTTATCTTTTTTTCAGGGCACACTGGAACAAGTTTAACTAATCACCTAACTACTGTAATTCTCATTTTCAAAGAGAAAATGCTTATTTGGAACTTGGAATATTTTAGAATCTGCAGCCTGCCTGCTTTTACTGCATTTCAGTTTCAGTGCTGATGTACAGACTCTGGCAAACATCAAGGCCACTGAGAATTAGCATCCTTTGGCACACCACTGCCTTTCCTATCATTTTTTCCCCATTAATTTTACACCGTTATTTTGTGTACTACAGGAGGAGCCTTTAAGTTCTATAGGACCTGTAGACATACATATAAATCAATTCCATTGCTTCTCATTTTCTGACCATTAATCGTCTCTAATAATAAAAGCTCCTGAGACTAGAGACAAGTTTTCCCTTATTAGGAACTACTTCTTCAAAAAACAACTTTGAATGAAAAGGGTAGCGCCATTTTAAAGAAAGCACTTAATGTTTACATAGAATAGCTTTCTACAATTTAAAAAGTAACCTTTGCATGTCCTATCCCTCTCAAAAAATCTATACACTTTCTAGAAATGTGACTGAAAACAAAAACATTTAAATTTTTACTTTACATTTATAGTGTTTCCAGGCTTCAGAATTCAGTAAAGTTGTATGTACCATTATAAAGAAATACATATTATCAATGAGATCTATAATCAAAGATAATGATTGAATATTACAACACAGAACTTTGATTTTATCAAACAAGTATGCCTCAATCATGCATTTTTTTATAGGCACCATTTTAGAAAAAGTGGTAACAACTGTTTTATCTTTTTGCTGTTAAATCTGGTGCAAATTACTTTATATATGTCACTTCATACATTTTGTTACAATCTATGCACTACTTAGCGTTGTATTTTAAATCAGTGATAAGCTCTTACATTTATTTGTGGTATTTTAGCGCATATAATCCTAAACCTTCAGTGAAAATAAGAAACAGACCATTATTCTGTTATATACTTCTGGAAAGAGTGTGAAAAAAAGAAAAGATTTGAATCTAGCAGTGTTATCCTTGCCTGTAGTTTTGAATTATAATCATATTTCGGATGATCAAAAAGATACTTATACTGACTTCCCTTTCTGATAAAGAATTTAAATATTTCCATTTTCCCACTAGAATTTTATTTAAAAATATTTGGAAGACATTATAATGCTACACGCACACACGCACACTCAGTTTGCTTTGCATTTTGTTCATGTTTCCATTATCCTGGCTGTTCTCCAGAAAATAATTCTGCTCTAGCTTTCAAAATGTTCTTGTAATCACTTTCAGAAATCCTTGCCTCCCTTAAACAATGCGAACCTTATTTGAAGAGCCAGATTAAGTGAGGTAAGAAAATGTACTGCTCATGTCTCTACTCAGACCACAGCAAGCCTAATTCATTCCAGATGTCAGGGCAGTGTAAAGTTCATAAAACAGCATCTAAAAGAACTGGAAGAAGTTGTGTTGACAACCCTCATGAGGGTTGTCCTTGGAAAGCAAGTAGGATACTATTAAGTATCAGTCTCCATTAGTGTATATTAATTCTATGAGAACTTGGGATATTGCTCATCTCATGGTTTAAATATTAAACAATTATAATTGTGTATTATGCAGGGATCCCAAATTCCCCTCCTTTACTGAGATGTCAGATGATTGTCCTTATGTTCCTTGCTCATTAGTTCTACCTTAGTGCTTCCAGCCTCCCGAGTTGCAAGCTCATGATCAATCAACCCGAGTTGGTGCAAATTGAGAAGAGAATCAGCAATAATCCGGGCAGTCGTCTTCTGGTAGCCCCCAGAGGTCACCATCAGGATAGGGATTTGGTGCTTTCGAGCAGCTCTGAACACAATTTCGTCTCTTTCGATAATGCCCTGGAAATTTACAATACCAAAAGTTGAAACAGCAAATATTGAATTTCCTAACAATCAACTGTACAGGTCATAGTTTTACAATATTGCATGTACTTTACACCAATATCTTTTGTGAATTAAATATTACTAGCTGTGATTACTTGTGAGCCGTTTACCAATAAAAAAACCTAGGAGCTGATCAACAGCCAACGAAGCAAATAGTTGACAATGAATTCTTGAATTCCTGCATTCTGTGTGTCAAAGTAAGTCCTTTCAGCAGCTACATGAGGTGTATTATTGAGGCAGTAAGGATGGATCACATCAGATCTGGCATGAAATGTTGAGCATTTTTTTAATTCTCTCTGTATCAAGCAGACAGGATCTCACTTTCTTTGCAAAAGTTTAACAGATAACAACTGCTATCAGTGAAACTTTTTCCCCAGAACCATTCCAGGCAAAGCAGTAGGAAAATCACCAGAATTCTGAGAATAACATCTAAATTAAATAATGCAGCAACACAAGCTTAGTGCCTTTCTGCAACTCCTTAAACCACTTGCATTTCCCCACAAGACTGTGTGCCTTAACCGCAAAGGACAGGTGTGGATCCTGGAGAAAGACACAGCTGCTTTAAAGAGTTGCAGACAATGTACCTTCTTATGTTCCCATGCTCTCATAATATTTTTGGAATAAAATTTGAGCACTACATAGCCCCAGTCAATAATTGAGGGGACATAGAGTACGTAGCACAAGATAAAAATATTCAATAGTTGAGAGTAGAAACAAAGAAAAAGAAATATAAAAAATGAGATTAACTCAGGAGGTGAAGTAGGGCTACTGTAATAGGATATCAGAATACTGAGGTGGGCGCCATAGTTCAGATACTGACAAGCTCCTATATCCTAATGTATTTTAATAAACATATATTTTGTGATCTACAAACCTCAGGTGAAATAGCTAAGCCCCCCAGAGGATCACCATCCAAAATATCAGTTCCAGCGTTGTAGATAATAATGTCAGGTCTCATTTCATTCAGTGCACCTTCCACGTGTTTTTTTACTTTTTGAAGGTATTCAAAGTCTTCTGTGCCCCAGTCCAATTCAACTCTCCGTTTTATGGCTCCTAATAATTACAAGGATTATACACAATTAAAAGGTGGTGGGAAAGATAAGGAATAAGAATAGAAAAAACAGCTTTTGACGCTAAGGATACACATCTCTTTAGTCATATCTAGGAGGAAACTATTTAAAATAATGTACCGTATTTTTCAGAATATAAGACGCACCTTTTTTCCTCAAAAAAGAGGCTGAAAATCTGGGTGCATCTTATACATGAAATACAGCATTTTTTGCCTCCCGAAACTCCGCCCCTTCACCAAAATGGCCATGCATAGGAGGCTTTCAAAGAGCTCCTGAGGGCTGAGGAGGGCAGAAATTAGCAAAAAACAGACAGGTTTTTGCTCAATTTTGCCCCCCCCAGCCCCCAGGAGCACTCTATAAGCTTCCTAAAAGCCCTTTTTTGATGAAAAAAACGGGCCCGCTTTTGCAAAAAACAGGCCATTTTTGAGAGGTTTGCAGAGTTTTTTTTTAGTTTGCCTCTTTTTTTAGTTTGTCTCTTCAAAACCTTGGTGGGTCTTATACTCTGGTGCGTCTTATACTCTGAAAAATATGATAAATAACTCCTCTTTGAACCTTACAAGTAAACATTAATGGTTTATTCTGTGAATAGGATTTTTGGTTTTTGACTTCATTCAAATATACTGTGGTAAATAGGTTTCTAAACATTTACAGTGTAAATCTACAGAATTTACTTAAGAGGTAACCCCCACAGATTGCAGTAAATTTTACTACCTACAGCCTTTCATTCCTCAGGGAATAATATTAAATTATGAGTGTAATAATTTCATGATTACAAATTAGATTGCACTAATTAGATCATATTAATTTCAAACACACTATCTACTTACGTTTAGCAAGTCCATCTCCTGGATAAATATACCTGTTGTAAACATCCATAATATATACTCTCCTATCTTCCAAGAAGTCTCTTTCATGTCCATTTCCCTACAAGTTGAAATAATAAAAACTCATTAATTTGGCCAAAACATGTTGACTTTGGTTCTTTTTTTAAATATGTAGGTTAAAACAACTTTAGCTGTTTATTGTGATATAACAGAATGTGATTGTGTGGGACTGATATTGATATCAAGATTAATTATAGCAAGCACCTATTATAGGATTCCTCTTAATTGTTAATTCTAATAATTTTGAATTATTAGACTGTTCTAGTTCAGCTTCTATGTTCAGACCTACATATAGCATTCTTCCCAAATATGAATTTGGCAAAGCATAGGGAACTACTGTTTTTCCATCCTATATTTTTTCTTCTCACCTTTAAGACACTTTTATAAGATCATTTTTACTCAATGTCTGCAATTTTTAAGTTCCCTGGAGATGACAATTAATTATAGGTGGTCCTCACTTAATGACCACTTATTCAACAACTTCAAATTTGTGACCTTGGAGTTCCAGCCATCACCATCTGCAACCTTTAATGGTTTCTGATGGGCAAAATCAACTGCAGGAGGTTGCCAACGGTAACCACATGATTTCCTTGCTTAACAACTAAAGTAATTTGCTTAATGATAAGCGTGCCAGCACAGGGGATTTGTCAGAAACACATGTCTAATCCACCATAATAATGTTATGCTTTGCTATATAACAAATGTCGCAAACCATTTGCACTGCTTATTCCTTTTCCTTTTAGTATTAAACTGACAACAGGCCACACATTTTATGGATTATAATTTTAGTATAGTTAGACCGTGTATAATTGACAGACTGGTGTTTATCATAGATTTTAGTTATTTATTATTTTATACCAGAATTTTTAATTATATATTTACGGAGTGGTTTTATTCTGGTCTCTGGGCCATGACTGTAATAATACATTGAATTGAACAATGAGTGGTAATTTGCTTAATAATGGTAACTGGGAGTGCCAGAACTTCCATCATTAAAACACCTATCACATGACATTGTTTTTTATGATCGGGCTGCTTATTAGCAACAGCAATTCTGGTCCCAATTGCCTAGTTAACTGAGGAATATCTATATTGCGTTAAACATTACTTGTTAAGTTTTGCTTCGTAAAAATATCCTGAACCTTCCAGTTGAGCAATTAAGTTTCTTTATGACAGTATGTCTCAGGACATTTTAATTTCATCACTCACCTGATGTGCATCCAAGTCAATAATAGTTGCCCTTGAAACTCCTTCTACTCTTTCAAATAAAAACTGAGCAAAATAAATCAAAAATAGGAAAGAAAAAAAAATTCAAAATTAAAGCATAAATTTTGCACAACATTGCTATAAACATTTTAGAGAAATTTGTCATATAAGGCATATATCATGGGCTATTTATTTTATCACTATAATACAGAATATCCATTTGAAAACACTCCCATCATTTCAAACAGTTTGCAATGAAATTTACTTCTTTTCATCCATAAAACACACAGGGAAAAAGCAACATCCTAGTCATCTATTCAAGAATCTAGTTCACACATCCTGCTCAAGTTAACATTGATAAGCTTAGTTTGTTGTATTAATCTTTCAATTACGGTTTGTAAGTTACATCTTCTTTCTTTCGATATACCATGTTAAGTTTCAAACACTCTAATATATGAACAATGTTTTGTATAAACTCCATAAATATATGTATTATTTCTCATCTCTTTACCAATTCCCAATTGTTTGTAAAAAGCTAAAGGAAAAAATCCCAAAAGTAATCAATCCTGACTGTTCTTTGGAAGGACAGATACTGAAGCTGAAACGCAAATACTTTGGCCACCAAATGAGAAGAAAGGACTCGCTGGACAAGATCCCGATGTTGGGAAAGATTGGAGGTAAAAGAAGAGGATGGCACAGGATGTGATGGTTAGACAGTGTCATCAACGGAATGAACATGAATTTGGGCAAACTCTGGGAAACAGTGGAGTGCGGGGAGGAGGGCGCTAGTGTGCTATGGTCCTTAGAGTTGCAAAGAGTAAGACACAATTTAGCAACTGAACAACTCAAGAGAAACAGGCATGAACTTAACCAAGCAGGATTGGTCATGGGTTACTGCCTCAATCATCTCTGTTGAGCTGTTTGAGCTTTTTTGTGTATAGTACAAAATTTTGTTGGATTCTGTACAAGATTTGGGGGGGGGGGCTTTTGTGTTACTATCTCTGGCTCCTTCCCTTACCAATAAAATCATTCAGTCTTAATCATAAGCACACTCAGAAACTTAACTCGTGTTGTAAAATTTGGTTTCCACCCCGTTTGTCGATCAAGTTATGCTGGCTTAGTTCATACACAATGCTGAACCAAGAGGTTACAGGCTACAATTACTGAGTTCAATTTTATGCTAAGCCAAAACAAGCCAGGATCTGTGAACACAGTCAAATAACCTTGTGATAATTGTGTCAGATAATATTGCAGGAAGAAATGAAGTATATAGACGTTAATTTAATCCTTGGGGAAAGGTACATCCTTAGAGAAGGGTTATCTTATTTCCTGATCTCTCCAAGCAGAAGAAAATTATTTTCATTACATAAATTACTAAGAACAAAATCAGTTATTGATTTTGCAGATGTGAGACAGTTTTGCATTTTCTATCAAGAATCAAACTTTTTGCTTACCTTTATAGTCAATGTGATATCAGCATATGCACAGAAGCCTCCACCCTTATCACTTGAACAATGATGGAAGCCACCACCTGGAGAAAGAAGTAGAAAATCTGGTGTATCTACCGTATTTCCCTGAAAATACAGCCTACTCAGAAAATACCGTATTTTTCGGAGTATAAGACATAACTTTTTTCCTCAAAAAGAGGCTGAAAATCTGGGTGCATCTTATACATCGAATACAGCATTTTTTGCCTCACGAAGCCACGCCCCCTTCACCTAAAATGGCCGTGCATTAGTGGTGGGGTTCAATTCCCATACCGGTTGGAACGGAGCCGGTGGCGTCCTCATGGACGCGCGCAGTGCGCGAGTCTTAGTGCCTCCGCAACGCTCCAGCTGCTCCGCGGACCATCGTGCAGGCACTGTACGTGCCATGCACCTGTGCGGAAGCGCAGAAGCCTTTAAAAACTGGTAAGGAGCTCAGGTGGGCGGGTGGGCCCTCCAGAGCCCCGTACCAGAACAGTATCCGGTGCTCCGGGCTGGCTCCAGTACGCTCGTACCGGGGCGTACCGCCTGCAACCCACCACTGCTGTGCATACTCTTATGCAGGCTTTCAGAGAGCTCCTGGGGGCTGGGGAGTGCAGAAATGAGCAACAAATGGGCCATTCCCCCCCCCCCCCCCCAGCAGCACTCTATAAGCCTCCATAAGGCTATGTATGCAATTCTTTTGATAAAAAACAAGCCCGTTTTAGCAAAATATGGGTCATTTTTTGCTCATCCCCCCAGGAGAACTCTGCAAGCCCCCCCCCCCCAAGGCTATTCATGCTTTTTAAAAAAAAAACTGGGCCCGTTTTCGCGAAAAACAGGCCGTTTTTGGGAGGTTTGCAGAGTGCAAAAACTTTTTCCCCCCTTTTGGGAAGCTCTTTAACTGATTGATGAAAATTACATTGATAAAGTGCCAGCAGAAACAAGGTGCTGCAGATTGTCAGTGATTTCCTTCTCTAGCACATGGATAAATACACCTGGAAACATCTACCAACATACCCACTCTCTCTCTTTCTCCCTCCCTCCCTATCTACTGTATTTCTCTCCCTCTCTATTTCTTTCTCTCTATCCCTCTACCTACCAAGCTACCTACTCTCTTTCTCCCTACCTATCTACTGTATTTCTCCCTCTCTTTCTATTTCTCTCTCTCTATCCCTTTATCTACCTACCTACCTACCTACCTACCTAGCTACCTACCTAACTATTCTCTCTCTCTCCCTACCTACCTACTGTATTTCCCTCTCTTTCTCTCCCTCTCTATCCCTCTATCTACCTACCTACTTTTTTTTAAAAAATTGCCTCTTCAAAACCTTGGTGCATCTTATACTCCGAAAAATATGGTAAGCCCTAACTTGATTTTTACACGTGCCCAATATCAGCCCTACTACCCCCGAAATATGCCCTAATTAAGACCCAGCCCACTCCAGGGTGCACAGGTAAAAATTAAGCTAGAGTAGGGGGAGGGGGTTTGAAGCTGCCCTATTACTTACCTATGGACGGTTGCAGGCAGGCCTCGCACACCTCAATCCATTTCTTTTGCTGCAGCCAGCAAGGCTTTCCTGAAGGCCTCTGTAGCCGATAACAGAACTCTGGATCAATCCGGAGCTCTGTTATCAGCTTCAGAGGCCTTCAGGAATGGCTTTCTTGAAGGCCTCTGATGGCAAAAAAGAGGCTGGGGCGATATGCACAAGTGAGGTGATTCAGTGGACAACATCACCCTGAAAATAAGACCTGGTGCCTTTTTTTGGTGGCAAAAAAAATATTTCATTTCATTTCATTTAATAGATTTATAGGCCACCCAATCCCGAAGGACTCCGGGACAGGGTCTTATTTTCAGGGAAACATCTGTATCTATCTGTATCTATATCTACACACATACACACCCCAGATGGCTGTAAGTAGGTAAGAGGCAATGAGGTTATATTCTAGAACTAGCCGGACCCCCGAGCTTCGCTACAAAACTATGTGATCAGGCTTCATAAATTGATACTTAAAGCTTGAAAAGTAATGTGGAATGTGTATCCTTAGCATCAGAGCATGTTAATATACGGGAACTGGCAGTTGGAACAGAGTTCTTTTCATGTGGGGAGGGGAAGTAGAATGTCTAAACTCCCAGCCCACAGGCCGGATGAGTCACATGCTGGCCACACTCATATAAGGCAACTGGCAGTTGGAACAGAGTTCCTTTTAGGTGGGGAGAGGGAGTA